>NC_056737.1:1856794084-1856974084 GCF_019279795.1 Protopterus annectens
TAGATATCAATAACTATATGTGCATACATATCTATTCTGATATACCTACTACTGTCAATATATATGTAGGTATCCATACATATATGTGCATATGTATCTCTATCTGTATATGTGTAGACATATATTGCTTTGTATATGCATATATCTGAGTGTTTATTTGTATAGCTATGTACATATACATATCCATCCATGTATGTCGATATGTATATGTGTACGTCTATATAGATATCTGGATAATTATATGTACATATATCTTCACCATATTTCCTGAACATGGAGTGTAGCCCTCCCTCAGCCCCTATAGTCCCAACTTCGTAGTGCAAGGGGATGTCAGGTATGTATAGCAGGTATATTTGTAGACTATTGCTACTGTAATAGGGACTGTCTTCACAGATATGGTGTGTGTGGGAGGTCACATCTGCTTTTAACATGTGCACCATTGGCTACTGACAGACATACTAAGGACAACATAGTACAGTACCACTGCTAGCACGTAATGCTCCTGTGGACTACAGCAGAGATAATGGCTAATATATGTAGACAGTCTGACACACTCTGGACAGTCCAGAGGTATACACATAACCCCTTAGTGCAAGAAATGTGGACCAATCCTGACAATGTGGATGTTAACAGCCATGTAGATGGGTATAACATGTAACTACTGGTATACATGTTCCCCCATAGGTTATGCATTCACACATCCCTGCCTTTCCTGCCACATAACCGCTGGTACAGAGGTGCCCTGCCATGGCCAAATACTACCCACTAGATATTGACATACATCTGTACAACATCCCACTCCTCTGTCTGACATACATGACTGTTATGGTGGCCCAGCAGCAGTACATTTGGCAAGTATCTGGACATTACATCTCACTGGGTAAGTACATTAAGCTGCTTGGCATATAACAATGCACTGTGAAGGCTACAGGCAGATGGGCTCAACACTGGCCTACATTTCCTATGGGGGAATGCACATGTACCTGCATATGTAGCAGGCTCTACAGGCATGCCACAGCACAGAGTAAGATACACATGTGTGAAAGTGCATAACCACAACCAATGTGAACACAGCCACAGCCACATATGGTATGCTAGTGTATTATTACAGTATAGGGACTATCTGTTCAATACCAACCTCATATGTGCCACTCACACACTAAACCTACATTTACTGGGCCACAACACAGTGTGCTCCAATGCCTGTTTTTGGTATGGGACATGTGCGTGTATGGCCCAACAAACATGTCAGCCGATAGGGTAACATACAGTGGAGCAGCATGTAACATCAGATAGAACAGGACCAAGAACAATGACATCTACCACAGTCTGTACACAGGCCAAGGTACATATTAACAATACACACACTGCTGACAATCACCATAAGTACACAGATCACAGTGCTGTACACACAACCACAGAATGTTCAGGTTATGTCATCAAATATAACCCCTACTACACATAACATGTGTAACAGTCTGATATCTCACTGGCTTGTTATCAGATATGATGTCACTAATTATGGTGTACAGCACATATGCACCCCTTACTGCATGGCATATGTACAAAGGTTGACAAGGTTATGGCTGGAGGCACATACACAGGGCCAATATTGACATGTTGCTGTGGTAACCTGATACATTTACAGTTATAACAGGGTTTGTTGCAACATATATCGTATGAGGGATATGAAGTCAGTAACTTTCACGGCTGCCACCATCTACAGACTGCAATCCTCACACTGCCTTCTGCAGTTCACAGATAGGTGCTCTGTGGGTAACACCTGAAACAAAAGGCACCACACACTGGCCAGTCTGCAGATGACCCTACAAATGGGTGTTCCCTTATAAACATAGCACTGACATGGCAGGTATGAAAACATGTAGGACAGCCATATCCGCACACACCCTGTTAAACCAACATTACTCCAAATGCAGTATAGCAGCATTTACAGTCTGTAGTCAGGTCTGTCAGGCACATCCCCCTCCTGTGTGTTGCCCTGTTTCCACAGTGCATGTTGTAGGAGGTAGCTCCCCAATCCATCTACAATGCTGTTTGCCAAACAACAGATTGAGTTCCTGCTCACAGTGAATGAATGGCCCAACACCAACATGATGTTCCTAGATATTGGTGTGTGTTTCCATGCAATTGGCTATGGGAATGTTACCACAGCTGTTCCACATGCAATCAGCTAGAGGAGGGCTGCAATTCGTGCAGAGGCCATCAGCTGATCCTGAGCATCACTTAAAACACACATGCTGCTGCCTAAACAATGCAGGTGTAAGTCTCCACGTTAACCAGAGAGGGAGTGAGAAAGGCAGACAGAGGCACAGAATTGCCTGGGAGGGGTGGGAGAGTAAAACTTAAGCATGTATGTGTCACACACCTACCAGTATAGGGTATCAAACTCCTGATGACTATGTAGTACTATCACATGTCCATGCAATTATTGGATGCACCATATAGGTTACATGTTGGGGAGCCCTCAGAACATATATGTGATGGTGAGTGACATCTCAACAGGGATATGGTAGCTATGTGGTAGGTGTAGTACATGTGCCTGTCTGCATGAGCAGGTGTCAGTGTCAGCACAGCCACACTCTCACAGGGACGGACACACATTGACACAGTTGGCAGGTCCAGGAATACAACTCATCACTAGTGGGATTGCCACAACACAGTACTGTGCAGGTATCACATGCACCACAGGGGTCATACAGAGGTTATATGTGCAAAGGGTATGTGGAGGTGTCTAACATCAGACAGCATGCTTCAGTATGCGAATGGGAGTTGTAGTGATTGTGAATGTGGTCATGCGCATCATACAGCAAACACACAGACACGGGTGCCAGTACTGACATGCATGGGTAAACTGTTTCATGGGTGTGTTGTGGTCGATGGTGCCAGATGGCTATACAAGGCTAGGTGATGGGTATACCTTGGCATGAGGCCACATGACAATAGTTTGCAATGTGGCTCAGGGGTGTAGTGTCTGGAGTTGCTCACACAGGTGTGTATTGTATTCACCATCTAGTCACCTGGGTGACTATTACATGTGGCCTATGCTGTGCATTGCTTGCCATGTATGTGTTCCTTAGACCATGATATGGACAGTGTCTGGGATGTGCACAACTCCCACATGCATGTGCAGTGACATGTAAAACTGTACCTGGGGTGTCTGGCCCATGTTGTGTACACAGATTATCATCAGATGTGCCAGTCCTGGCCTCATGTGGCGGGAAATGTTAATGGACAGCAGGTTGACCCTGCACCTACATTGATAGCATGAAACCAGTATTCCCTGATGTCAGTGGCATCTGTCCATAGAGGGCTTGTGTTTCGGGCATGGTATGTCCTTTGTGGGTCACATTTGATGGCACCACAGGTGATGCAGGTGTCCAGAGGGGAACATGGGGGAGGTGCACTGTTGGCATGTACATGCCTATTGGACTGATGTAGAGGGTACCATGCTCTCTGTAGCCCACTGCAATCACACCATGGTTACTATCAGTGGGCAATATGCAGGGTACTAACAACATAGCGGCTGTTACCTAGGCAATTGTGTGTGTGTGTGTGTATGAGACATGGGTTGAGAATGTTCCCTGAGTAATACAAGGGTTGCTAATGTTGTTCAGCTGGCATTGATGTCACATTTAGGGGTATGGATTTGCACCCCAGTCTCTTGGCTATTTCGCATCTGTTATCCCTGTACGGTGGACATTGTGATACATAATTGGCCCACCATATAAGAAGCTTGCAAAACCCACTTCACATTGAGTCCACTTGTTACACACTCACAACCACCTCCACACAGGATACGAATGACAAACACAGACACACACACACACACACACACACACACACACACACACACACACACACACACACACACACACACACACACACTCCTGACATGTCTAAGATTAGAACTCCTACCTAACTAGTATAGTACACTACAGCACTACGCCATTATAGGATGCACCAAGGAGATTACTGGAGTACTCCTTCCCCAAAGGTGTACTTCACAGTAAATTACATCAGCAGGATTGCCAAAGTAGGGCATTTGAACTGTACTGAGTGTGACTAGCCTAAAATTCATTGCTCCCTACACAGACATAGAAACACACACAAAACATCCACAACTGCCATGTGTGGGAAAAGAACCCCTACCAGAGTTCTGTATCACACTACAGCATGATGCTGTTATAGGATACACCATGGGGATTGCTGGAGTGCCCTTTCCCCAAAGGTGTATATCACACTGAATGACATCAAGCAGGATTGCCAAAGTAGGGCATTTGAATTGTATTGAGTGTGACTACCCTAAAATGCATTGCTCTCTACACACACAAACACACCCGTGCAAACACACACACACACACACACACACACACACACACACACACACACACACACACACACACACACACACACACACACACACACACACACACACACACACACACACACACACACACACACACACACACAAATACACTTGCCAAGTCTGGGATTAGAACTCTTACCTATTTTATCATACAGCTGTATGCAGTTATTGAACATGCTATGGAGATTACTGGGCTACACCCTTCCCAGTGGTGTATTTCTAGGTGGATGACATCAGCAGCCTTGCCAAAGTAGGGCATTTGAATTGTAGGGAGTGTGAGTAGCCTAAAAGGAATTGTTCTCTACACAGGCAGGGACAGATATACACACACTTGCAAAGTCTGGGATTAGAACTCCTACCTAACTGTTTTATCACACGCTATGGAGATTACTGTGCTACAACCTTCCCAGAGGTGTGTTTCTAGGTGGATGACATCAGCAGCCTTGACAAAGTAGGGCATTCAAATTGTAGGGAGTGTGAGTAGCCTAAAAGGAATTCCTCTGTACACAGACAGGGACAGACAGATAGACAGACACACACACACACACACACACACACACACACACACACACACACATGTCAAGTCTGGGATTAGAACTCCTACTTAACTATTTTATCACGCTACAGCAGTATGCAGTTATGGGATGCACTATGGAGATACTGGGCTACAACCTTCCCAGGGGTGTATTTCTAGGTGGATGATATCAGCAGCCTTGACAAAGTAGGGCATTCGAATTGTAGGGAGTGTGAGTAGCCTAAAAGGAATTGCTCTCTACCTAGACAGGGACAGGCACACACACACGCTCACACACTTGCCAAGTCTGGGATGAGAACTCCTACCTAACTATTTTATCACACTACAGCAGTACACAGTTATGGGAAACACTATGGAGATTACTGGGCTACAACCTTCCCCGAGGTGTATTTTTAGGTGGATGACATCAGCAGCCTTACCAAAGTAGAGCATTTGAATTGTAGGGAGTGTGACTACCCTAAAAAGCATTGCTCTCTACACAGACAGAGACAGACAGACACACACACACAGCTGCCATGTCTGGGATTGGATCTCCTACCTAACTAGTTTATCACACTACAGCAGTACGCAGTTATAGGATGCGCCACAGAGATTACAGGGCTATAATTCTCCCAAAGGTGTATTTCACAGTGGATGACCTCAGCAGGCTTGTCATAGTAAGGCTATGGAGAGGGCAGTGTGTATGCATGGGCCATAACCCATTCCTCTTGAGGTTGACACACCACATGTGGGCACATACAGGGTCATATTTCACAGGTACATGTATACAGCTGCTAGATGACTACTTCCTTGTACAGTCATGTTGCACAGCTAGCACTTGCACCACATATTCTGTAATGCTGACAGATACCGGTGGCTAGTATCTACAGTGAGTGACATCTGACCCTCATGTGGTTGTGGCCCTTTGGCTGTGTGCTTGGTGGGACAGGCCTGGATGGCTCCTTGTCACTGTTACCCTCTTCCACACATCTCTGTATGTCTACCTTTGGCTTAATATAGTGTGTTATCCTTGGATATATGTCTGTTTTCCTATCCACTGTGTGTGCAAAGCATGAGTGCTGCATACTGAGGAGTGTCTGCACTAACATCTGTGACTGCCAGGCATGTCTGGTCCACTGGTGTTTTCAGACATGGCCTTCATTTGTTTAAGTGTGTGAGCATGCCCAGTATGACCTTTAGGTATGTTGTTGACTGACATTGCCTTCATTTCTCTAAGTGTGTGAGCATACCCAGTATGCCCGCTTGTATTGAATGTGTGGATCAAGTCCAGGTAGTTTGTACTGCAGTTCAGACCTTTGTGTTGTACACCTAAAGGTAGCATCTGTTTCTGCAGGGTATCCGTTTATCATTTGGCAATATGGGGACAAACTGTGCAGGGGATAGTGTGTACTGTAGGTGATTGTGTCTGTGCTGCTTCAGCTGCATGGTACTGCTGTTAGCAGAGACATTCAGACATGTACTGTTATACACAGTGATGTTTTCTGCCCTCATGTACTGTCAGGTGGACATTATTGCTCACAGTGATGTCTTGGGGGACAAGGGTAACTGCAGCTGTGTTCAGTATTGTGGGCAGACACCTACGTATTCATGGTAAATTATGCCATTCTGGAGGGGGAGCTGCACACACTTGGTGCAGGGTTTGTGTATCCGGTTCAGCACCTTGGTACAGTACTGGCAGAGGATCCCTTACTTGTACACCCATTAGCATAACAGTATGGGTTTATCTTTCTGTGGCAATGCCTCAAAGCTGTACAGATTCATACAGGTCAGCCAGGGGCAGGGGCCATGGGTCAGGACATTTACCCTATTGTGGTGTACAGATAGGTGTGTAGCCACCCATGTATGTGTTTGCAGCCAAGGATAGTGTGTGCACACAGCTTGGGGTTGGACCCTGCACATTCTATGCTGCTCATGCTCCCACCCTCCTCTGTTATTCTAACTTCTTCCATACATTATGCATACATTCTCTGATACTTTCCCTAAGGGTATTGCCCCGTCACAGGTGTATGTTAGTGTTGGTCCACAGTTCATGCAGTGGGACATGGTGGACATGTTACTGTGGTTTGTCCACATGGCCTTGAATATGGCTTATATGGAGTGTGTTATGTTATTTGGGTGTCTGTGACATAACATGCATTGGCAGTATGTGTGAGACACAGGCCTTTGGCAGACCCTGTGGGGCATTAGTTGTTGCTGCCTGCCAGATGTGGCAGGTCATTGCATTCTGTCAGTCCTACAGTCCCAGACCACCATGCAGTATACTCCCCTGGGGTGACAGCGTAGGTGTGATAGGTGTTCATGCCAATACCTCCTAACAGTCTTGCTCAGGTACTGTGGATGCTGGCAGGGTGCTACCTACTGCTAGGGACACACCTGCACTGCATGCTGCAGTCTTCCACTATTGCCATATACAGGTGGGGTCCTACTGTACCCATTCCCCACAGCAGGGATATGACCAGAGGGTTGCTTCTGGGTGGTGTTTGCATGAGCTGGGTGCATGTGTGCTATGGACACTACTTGCATCTGATACACAGATATGCATGGGGCATTCCAGTTATGCTTTCATGTGTAAGTACATCATCTGTTTCCCAATACATCAGTCCTACCTCCTTTGTGATCTGTGAGTGTTTGGGCAAACAACACCAGTATCTCCTACTTCTTCTTCTTTCAGCTTTTTCCCGGTTAGGGGTTGCCACAGTGGATCACCTGTCCACTCATGATTGGCAGTGGAGTTTTACAGTGTCGAGTTGCCAGCCAGGCACCCAACCTTCCACAGAAGGCACACACACACGCACTCACACCTAGGGACAATTTAAAGTGTCCAATCCACCTACAGTATGTGTTTGGGATGTGGGAGGAAACTGGAGCACCAAGAGGAAACCCACACGACCACAGGGAGGACATGCAGACTCCACACAGAAGGCACCCCAGCTGAGGATTGAAACAGAGAACCTCTTGCTGTGAGGTGGCAATGCTAACCACTGCACCACCACCACCAGTATCCCCTACTACAGGACCAAATAATGTGATGCATACCTGCATGTACGTTTCCAAGGGTGTGTCCATTTCACAGTGACACAATATATACTGTATGTCTGGGGTACTTTCCCCTGTGTACTGCTTCTATATGTAGACCAACAGCCATGCCATGTCAGTCTTTCAGATGGTGACACATATTACCACCATACATTTGCAATGGCTTACTGCTAGGTTGTGTTATACTAATGGGTATTGTGTATGGCACTGCAGGTGTGAGGACTTGTCCCTGTCATCAGCAGCAATGGGCAATGGCCACCAGGCTTACCTCAACATGTATACATGCCGACCACTCTCACACGATATGGGACACACACCAACCTGACACACACATACCTGCATATTGTGCAGATGCTACAACCTATCCTGCTACCTTGGCCACCTCTGTGCATCTGTGCTCCACTGGTATTAGACCTACGCGTACATGTTACTACATTTCTACATAGGGTTGTGGGTGGCACACCTGACTGTTACGACGTGTGTACATCACATGGGGGGCACATCAGACCATTATTACATATTAAGTAGGGTTGGGGGAAGGACACCTGACTGTTTCTGCATTCCTACACAGGATTGGGGGGGGCACACCTGACTATTTCTACATATCTACACAGGATTGGGGTCACACCTGACTGTTACTATATTTCTATATAGGATGGGGGGCACACCTGACTATTTCTACATTTTTAAACTGGATTGGGGGGGCACCTGACTGTTACTACATTTCTACGTTGGATGGAGGGGGGCACATCTGACTACTTCTACATTTCTACACAGGATTGGGGGGGGCACACCTGACTGTTACTACATGTCTACATAGGATGGGGGGCACACCTGACTATTTCTACATTTCACACAGGATTGGTGGGCACACCTGACTGTTATTACATTACTACGTAAGATGGGGGGCACACCTGACACTTGTACACATTTGCCATGACTGTACTGGTATGTCAGATACTCCATTTCATTCTGTATTCTAACCTATCATGCTGACTAGAGGCATACCAGTGTACTACAGATCTTAGCTTTGATTTACCTACATATTAGTTTCTGACTTCCTACCCTTCAGAACTAACGTCCCACTGCCTGACCTGCTGTAGTCTGTCTGTGTAGGCCGGGGGGGGGGTTACCCATAGGCATCATTCAGGGGCCATAGCACAGCCTTTGTTTGTGTTTGTCTACACCTGTCCTGCTGGCTGTGACTGTTGTTGGGTATGTGAACCCCTTTGAGTGGCATGTGTGAGTCCTTACCTTGTGGGTGTTATTCCCTGGGTCCCTCCT
Organism: Protopterus annectens; assembly: GCF_019279795.1. NCBI lineage: Eukaryota > Metazoa > Chordata > Ceratodontiformes > Protopteridae > Protopterus > Protopterus annectens. The sequence goes on from NC_056737.1 coordinate 1,856,803,327, forward strand.
GTGTCAGTGTATGTGCTATGCGTTGCCTCTTTGCCAAGGCCAGGGCATACTGGGCATGCCTCCTTCTGCCTACTGGGGCAGGCACAGGTTGTTCCTCCTCAGTGTCACTCTGTGCCTGTGCAGGCCTTGGCAATGGTGGGGGGCTGTGTGGCCCTGCCCTGTGCTGTTCCTGCTGCAGCTGTTTCCACAGGATCATATTGTGTAGCATGGCACATACGAAGACAATTTGGGTACATGTAGCTGGTGAGTACAGGCAAGGCTTCACCGGATGTGTCCAGGCACCGGAACCGTGGCTTAAGCATCCCAAACACACACTCTACTATAATTCTGGTCTGTGTGTGTGCCTCATTATGGAGTTCTTGTTCGGGTGTGTGTGCATTTCTGATGGCTGTCATCAGCCACGGCTCCAGTGTGTATCTAGCATCCTCCACTAGGTGACCGTGAGGGATGTCCCCATTGGCAAATCTGTGGTACAGCTGCGTCAGATGCCAGATGTGGGAATTGTGATAGCTTCCAGGGCAGCCAGCATACAAATTCATTATTATGCCCCGGGCATCGCACATGACTTGGCAGTTGATGGAGGCCCTACCCCGCTCACCAGGTGGTGCTTTGATGCATATATGCGTGCAGTCTACAGCACCCACTACCTCAGGGTATTTTGCTGTTTGGTGGAACCGTTGCATATTGCTGGCCAACACCTCACGGGTGTTGGGGAAATATACGTGCTCACTGACATGTGCTGACATGGCATCCAGGAACTGGTGGAGTGCCCTGGATGCTTATGCCTGTGAGATCCCCATCATATCCCCAGTTGGCCTTTGGAAGGTACCTATAGCTAGTATTCTTAGGCCTACACATACCTTGGAATCCACTGGGGTGGGTTCCCCTCTGTTAGTTCTGTGTGTCTGGCGTGGCTGGCACAGCTCAACAATATGCAGTAGGAGGTCCCTGTCCACCCTATAGCACTCCACTATCTCCAGCTCATGTAGCCCCTGTTAGGTTACCCTAGGTCTGTACACTCTTCTCCATCTCCTCACTGTGGGTTGGTCAACAGCATTCACATCCTCACCACCCTCAGCCTATTCCACAAGTTGTATGATAGCTATTGCAGCCCCTATCATTTTGTTGTTATGTTTGCTAAAAGTTCCCCGATTGTATACACCGGTGGTGTAGAATGTGTGAAAAACCAGAAGGGAAGGTGTTTGCATAGTTTATAGTAGTGTTCTGGGCTGGGCTGGTCTGCTGCCTGTGTAATTGGCTGATTCTGATACATTTCACCTGCTAGCTATGCTAGTTCTCCTAAATTACCTTCCTACTACTGTTTTGCCTTCCCATTGCCTTCCTGTTTAAGCCCGGGGGTGCACCACGCAAACAGAGTACCCAAATGCGCACAGAACTACTATTTCCTGGTTTAACTTTTTTTTTCCTTTAAAACCCGGTGCGCTGTGTGCACACCCACTTAGGCAATGTAAAGAGTGCTAGGCAGACTCAGACACACCCCTTGCTTAGCTGTGCTTAGCTAGGAGCAAACCTGAGTCACAGGGCTCCAGTCCGCTTACAGTATGCCTGACCCACACACCCATGATGTCAGCTAACTCCTAGGCTTGCACCAAGCTATTCCTATTCTTACACTGTTGGGACCAGACTAGCATGCTGGGGAAAACTGGGATTCACTATCATTCCCCTCATTTGCATAGGATTGCCTGCTAATGCATAGTTACATGTCTCACACTGAGGCTCCCCCCTTAGCAACCACTACTCTCTGGCCAGGTTGCCTTCTGCCTGCCATTGACTTTCATGGCAGAATAGTGATTTTAGTTAGAATGCTTATTTTAGGTTTATTTTATTATTTCCCCCATTGATCCTGTTTGTGCACCACTGCCTACGCTTAAACAGCCGAGATCGGCTAAAAAAAATAAAAGTTGATTTTTTTATTTTGTAAGCTGTTTGCAATGCTAATGGCCTTATACTTGGCCATTGGCATGCTTCCAGACTGATATGCAGCCTTTATTTGGAGCTGTCACGGCTCCGATTTGGATTTTGCAGAAATGTACTCGGTTAATAACCGAGTACATTTCTGCAGATTACACTAGTCCTGCACAGCCGGTTTCAAGCTTCCGAGATCGCAATTTTACCTCATTTGCATTGATTTCTCCTGCAAATGGGGTGATTTGCATACAGGGGCTTAGTCCATGCAGGACTAGTGCAGGAGCGCTCGTGCATAGCCCTGCAGGCTGTTCCTGGATCGGACGGCAGACATATTGCCTGCTACAGCTCCTGCACTAATCCTGCACACCGTGCAAGGCATGCAGAATCTGGGGGTATGTCTTTTTAACCTTATGATCATCTTAATCAAAACTGTTTTGCTTACAAAATTTGGAGCATTTCTAGCTCTTTTTTTTGTATTTGTTATATACCTCTTCCCATAATCTTATATGCACTGTGATTTAATCACCCAGGTTGTGTTTTATATAGGTTCATACCTAAGGCATTTATAAGCCTAGCCAGAGTGTGTTTGGCTTTCGCCACCCATTTGTGTTTGGTTTTCGCCACCCATTGATTTTGTTCAGTGTACTATTTTGGTAAATAAACAAAAGCATAAATAACTACATACATAACAGGCTATTGCATAACCTGCATATTTCTAGACAATAGCAATCCTTTCTCCATTCATTAAAGTTCTGGAAAAATTCTGTAAAAACAGTTAAATATTGCATACTGAAAAATATTCCATTCTGTCTGACAATCAATATGAATTCAGACCAGAAATCAGCATTATAATGGTATCATACTCAGCCCACAGTTAACTATATCTCAATGTGAAAGTGAGACTTTACTCAGGTAGCCTAGTGATAGAGCCAAACAGTGCACTTGAAGCAGAAGACCATCACAGCTTGCTGAATGCCCTGCAGAAGAACATTATGAGCAAAGATGTTTTGAATTAGCCTGCTAGCTATATTACTTATCAATTTTTTAGGTTAATAGTAGGTACTTTGTACTCAAATACAAAATATTCACGTCAGAAATATCACTAGTATTATAAGTGAGCCCTGCTACTCTCTTTTATCTACAAGCATTCTTTCCCCTGTGAAATACCCATGTTAAACTCCATCATGTATGAAGCTGACATTATCTTACTTAGATGCATACCTTCCTTACCCAACCTCAAAAAAATTATAAAAGTTTTTTTATCACCCCTGGAACTGGGCATTCAGTAAAATGTTATTAAAAGAATGCACAACTTCTGCAATAATTATGTTCTGGACACCACAAATATTAATAGCGGGATCCAGTATCTTCAGCAGAAGTGTAAAGGTACACTAATCTCAGGGGTCCAGAAACAAGAATACCTAAGATTATGATTTGACAAAGCTATACATTTATCTCAGCATACAGATTCAGTTAAGCACAGCATCATGTTGGAAGGCATACTTCCCTATCTCTTATAGGCTATACAATCTGCAACTGTACATACATATAGCTTTTCTTTCCATTTGCTGTACATGTATGTATAATTGTATTTCACATTTCACACATTTCTTGTAACAATCTTTCTCTAGCTTGATTAATTTGTGTGACACACACAAGTTTATCTTAAACTAATGAATAATGTAATGTGCCAAGTTTACAGTCTTAGGCTCAGCTCTTTAATTCAGTAACTAAAGCATCAATACTTCCTGTGGGGTCTTATTCACTTAAGAGGAACAAACGTTGAATACATGCTTATGTTTTTCTTAACATACTTTCATTTTTAGCTTTTTCTTCCTCTCAAAACTCAAAGATTTATGTTATTCACTTCTTCTTCTGTGACATGTAGAAACATAATATGCTATACCTTTTTCCATGTTTAGTGGCTTTTCTGCTTGCAGTCAAGAACAAATCAAACTTTTGGATTTATACTTTCCAGGTTTTACAGTCTTGAAAGAGAGATTTTCTGGTGGCTGCAGGTGCAAAATTTATCAGGTGAGAAATGTTCCTACAATTCTGATCTTTTTTACTTCTTTCTGATTTGTAACAATTGGATTTGTTAACATGAAATAAATTATATGAAAAAAGTTCTGGAATTCAGAAAGGCTTACTGTGATAGTGAAGGCTTAGCTCAGCAGTATTTTCAATGACATTAAAACATTTCAGTTCATACAGAGATTGCCCTACTGCTAAGTTTTTTCCATAATGTGGTCCTAAACTTAGAGCCTGGTCTTGTGGGCTGAGCTGCATGATAATGTGTCAATCTGGGAGAGAGGGTTGTAATAATTAGCCATGTGCTCTGCCCCTAGAAATGTCTGTGACTCTCAGTTTGTTCAGCTGAGTAAAATTTTATTCTAGGAGGAAAAAGTAACCACCATAAAAAACATAGCAATTGCCCATTCATTCCTCTTGAGTACTTGCAGTGCAAGATAAATTCAGTGAAGACATGTGGGGGGGTGTTAGTGTATGTATGCAGGTCTGTAGGGGCATGATGCTGCATGAGTGTGTGTGTGTGTGTGTGTGTGTGTGTGTGTGTGTGTGTGTGTGTGTGTGTGTGTGTGTGTGTGTGTGTGTGAGAGAGAGAGGCTCTGTGTCTGCAGGGTAGTCACACTAGTTAGGAAATTGAAAGTTTGTGTGTGTGTTTGTATAGGTGAGTATTGATCAACTGAGTCGGTCTCTTTTGTTGATGGGCACATCAAGGTTTGGCATTGTATGAGACAGAGAGAGCGAGAGAGAGATAGTGTATGCATTTATGTGCATGCATTTGTGTGTGTGTGTGTGTGTGTGTGTGTGTGTGTGTGTGTGTGTGTGTGCATGTGCACGTGCAATAGTGTAGGGAGCATCTTTGCAACAAGAAATATGGGTTACTATGAAGAAAACTAGCATGGTCTGGTCTGAAAGTACTAGTGTATGACTCAGAGACATTCTAAGTAGCGAGTACTGAGGGCTTTCCTCATTATGGCCATAGCTGTCTCTGAATAATTTTCTCACCATCATACTAACTGTTCCACTGAACAATTTTGCCATAGAACACTGACATCAAACCACGTGGATTTATATCCTCACTCTCCAAAAATGATGAGTCATTTGAGAGCCATACTGTATGTTGCACTTGCAACTAAAAGTTGAAAATGGTAATTTATTTAGACTTTATTTATACAACTGAAAATGAGTGGTAAGTAACCTTACTAGTCAGTATCAGACAACCTTTAAAAATTATTTAACTACTTCCTTATCCCACTAAAAATGCTGCAGTTGATTTCTACCATGTTCCATATCACTTTCCAATTCTTTATTTTCTTGCATTTCTACTTCCACTATCTATTTCTTCCCATATGTCTCACTTCTGTCTAGTTACGTTACTTCTTATCGTTTGGCCATTTATCTTCATCACTCATTTTGCCTTTTCTCTGCTCCTTGTAAACAAATAACTAATTTCCTTCACTCTGTCCTCATTCATTTATTCTCAATTAATATGCTATTGTGCAGTTTATAAACCTTCAAAATGCATACTTTAGGCTTAGACCAACGTCCTTCTAAATGGTAACATATCTGTCTTCTACAGATATGATTCCTTTTTTTCATTACTCTATGAGTTATCTTGAGGCACAATTATAGCTATGCTAGACATATGTGGTCAAAAAATATGTAGTGTGTAAAATGAATGCTCTGTTATTTGTGAGACCTGTCTGCATTCATAAAATCTGCTGTGTGTGATTAACAATTCCAACAGGTTTACAGATATCGTATTTATAGAATAAATACTTACATATATATTAAGAAGCCATGCATCTTCTTTTCTTGGCTTGATATTATTTATGTATGGGTGCTTTATTGCATTATAATTGTAGTTATGCTAATCTGCATGTGCAGTTATGCAAATATGCAAGACTGTAGTACATTGCATATATATATTTGAAGTATGTCATTAGTTATTTGCTGCAACATATTTTAAAAAATATCCTCACATTACTGATTATTACTCTAGAGCTTTTCTCCATGGGCAAGCACTGACAATGTTTTTTTTTTCCAGCTGGACTGCAAAGCTAAATAGCATGCATACAAACAAGTTTACTTAAATAAATGCCATACATTCAATAAATTCAAAACAGTATGGGTCTCACTGAGACTGCACTAATAACATGCTTTTTAAAGGATGTACTAAATTAGGCTACTGTGGTCACAGATTAAAGAAACGAACATTTGACACTCACCATCATTTGGGGAAGAGGTGATTTATTCTGTGTATGGAGGTCACCAGTGTGGTGATGCCATTCATTCAGCTAGTATTATGTCACACAGTGTTTTCACAGTGTCTCTACAGCATGACTGGCACCAGGAGAGGCCGCTCGGGAATATGGGAAGAGTGTAGAGCCAGTCATGCTGTAGAGACCTATAGTAACAATCTGGCTTAAAGATGATTAAGTTGTATTGCCCTTGCTGAAACTCTCTCACTTGCCATGAATTTCACAAGTGTGACCTAGATTACATCTGACCAGCTTAGATCACAAATCACTGTGGCAAGAGTAGCCATCACTAATCTACACCAAAATACACCACAAAACACTACAAAACTATGAGTGCCAAATGTTGCATTGGAAGTACAATTGGTTTCTGGGCACAGGGGCATAAAGCACAGATTGTGACCCAGATGACATAGGATTGACTAGTGACTTCAGCATTAAAGGTGCCAATGAGAGTGAGATTGAGCAGCTGGTACCCCTAGGGGGATAAAGGAGATAGTCTCATCTGTTGCAAGTGCAGTGTCAGAACTATCTGGGGGGGGGGGACAGAGAGGGAGGGAGGTGCATGGCATGCAGACTATGGATCAATCATCCTGCAGGTTATACAAAGCTATGTTCATGTGTTCATGTGGCAGTCTTCACAGGGCATGTGCATGAACATGTACATTAACTTGAGAAGGTACAGCAGGCCCATATGCTTGTAAATGTACATGTCAGCCACCAGGGGAGGGCTTAGGGCCACAAAACAGAAAATTCCTCATCATGGTGTTAATGACAGCCCTGTTATAAATATCTTTTAATCAAGTGATGGAGAATACATGGACACAATTGTGGAGGGTCCCTGAAGGTCAGAAGACATGTGGGCAAAAGTAACAAAGGGTGCAAGTCCAGTACAGCACTCTATGAAAAGGTCATGTCCGCATCATTATATCAGTGTAAAAATACATTACTATAATATTAGTAAGAAAACTAAAGACAGAACTACACAATGCACTGTGGGAATGGAAGCATACAGCCTGCCATTATGTTTTATTTTGCTTTCTTGTCTCTGCATTTACACTACAGAGAACAAGGCTTCTCTGCACATATTTATTATATGTAATCCACTTTAGTTGAAGTTAGCCATTGCTCATTAAAACACTATTATTGCATTTCATAATTAGAACAAGAAGTGTTTTGACTTACTTTGTCCACAGATCATTGACTAATTGACATATAGTACAATTTTAGTTTATGATGGCAAGAACTTCTTCCTGTGGTAGGGAATATCCATAATTCTGATTCAGCTTTATGTCTAGGGAAGACCAGGTGTTTGTTATGACTGGGTAGAACAAAACAAATCTTAGCAGGGCTGCACTCATAGGATTGACTCACAATGTACCTCACTGACTGCACATTGTAGCATTCCTATCACAGATGCAACTTTGGAAAAATTAGGGTAAAGCAGCAAAATATGACTTCTGCCGTATGATGGCAAGACACCAAGGTGCTTTCTCTTACTTGTTCTTCTCAGTGGTTGCCTCGAGGAACACTTTAAGTAAGGCAGCTGTGGCCTGGAGATTTTAGACTCCCTTTACAACCATATATGCAGGGCTGAGGTACTTACATTATAAAAGAGGATGAGAAACAAATTAGTCTACATAGTCCATGGCCTTGGTGAATGTGAACAGAAGTTATAGCCCTTCCAAAAAGGCATTTGCAAACATTTTAAGATTCTACACTTAATTTCTAATGAAGTACAATCTTTAAATGTTCACCAAGCCATAATATAAGTGAATGCCATGAAGGGGATGTAAAGGCTGGATAATTAATTGCATGTTGTGTTTTCTGTGGGTGTAACTGTGGATGCCTAGAAATGCTGTGTCCATGTCTTATCTGTCAGAATAATCCACAACTTCCAGTATTTATGAAAAAGATTAATATCTAACGTTACTTAATGCAGTAATACCATGTTGTAATATGATTATTATTTATTATTTTGCTGAGCCAGGAAAATGTCCTTGCATTTTTCCACAGCTTCTTGAAAACCAACAGTATTCTGCTAACTTCCTTGTGATTTCATCTAGTAAACAATGTGATGATTCAAGAAGTTGTTTACGGGACTGTTTTAAAATAAATCGGTTGTCTTTAAAGGCTGGGTTTCATCAGACATTAAGCAGACATTTGCCTTTTTGAAAATGGAATACCTCATTCTCTGTGCTCTAGTTTTCTGCTTCATTAATGATAAAGCTGATAGCACTGAGAATTTCTAAGAGAAGTAAAGAATTTGCTAAGGAATCCTTTAGTCTAATAAAACAAGCAGCTGTTCCAACAGCTTTTACAAGCATCAGTCTGCTTGTTTATTTTGGTACATCTTTGTGGTATTTCAGTGGTGTTGTGTTAACCTGGAATGCAGCAGGAACTCTGTTATCACCACTTTAAATGTTCCACTGTAAAGGCATCACTTCTGTTAGCTGTTGTTTATGAAACTCCTTAGGAATAAATAGTTGTCCCTGTAAGGACTCTGTGTAAACAGTTTGTTCTAGCAAGTTTGCTAAACATTTTCAAAAGAAAATCTCTGTGTTAATTTTAGTGCAGTTGTATCTCCTGTTTAACAAAATGTATTTATTTTCACTGCAAGTCTATTGCAGATAGAACAGTTAGGAAGTTTACAGGTATTTTTTGGATAAATGTTTCATGTTACTGGCTTTGGTTACATGTCATACTATTTAACTTTGATCTAATAGTAGTTTATTAAATATCAGTTTATTTTCTCTGTGATATAGTAGAAGATAATTAAATATTTTATCAGTAGTTAAGCAACCTGATACAATGTTGCCAGCAGTTATTGACTGAACTGCATGGCTATGAAGAAATGTTTTTTGTAGCAGACTCTTTCGTGTTAGTTGACATCCTGCGCTCTTCCTCTTAATCTATTTTGGAAAAAAGTATTTATGTAACCAATCACTGATAACATGCATCAACTAATGATGTTTCTTGCCACTGGGTGTCTGACTGCAATAATGGTAACAGCAGTTATAGAGAAGTTTGCATGTTAGGCTGGACTGAAATGCTTTAGAATTCTATGTACTGTTCAAATTTGTGAGGGTGGGAGGTTAATGAATGCCTTAGGAGACCTTTCTACTTTACTGGAGACTCAAAGAAAGAATCCTTCTAGTGATTTTGAGGAACATGCTAAATGTCTAGATCTGTAACCAGTGTGCCAAGAATGTTGTATAACTATCAAATCTGCATGCCGCTGGGGAAAAACATGGAAAAACTGAGGAGGGCCTACAGATACTTGCATATAGATTTCTGTGGGGTAATTATGGAAACAGGACAATACTCAAAGTGTAACTTGGTGTAAGGCTTGCTTTAAGGAATATAATTTTCCCAAAGATTTGTTTTAATGTTAAGTATTGCCAAATAATTAAATAATATGCAAATGCCAGTGGCAGGGAAAGAACTTCTGGGGTGGCAATGATATGTAGGGCACCCAAGTGGGGGAACTGCAGCACTCAATTCCCTCTAACTCAAAATAATTAACTCTGCATTTGCCATATGTCAGCAATTCTATGTCTCATCTATTCCGATTTTTGCAGAATGTCCAGATTTTTGCCTCATATTTTTGTTCTGTTCCTCATAAATTGTGTGGTTTTATGGCAGTTTACTGAGGATTGAACTCACTGAATAATGACAGACTTTTGGGTATCACATTTGTTTCATACTTTATACCCTTCAGAAAATGTATACTAACACAAATTCTATTATACTAGCAAGTTTCTAAGTTTGTAAGAGCAATATTTAAAATATGTCCCTATTTTGGGGCCTTTGTCCCCTTATTTCAGGCTTTATCCAGATTTCTTGTGCTAAGGGGTTGTAAGGTATCATGCCTATTAAATCATAACTACAATCATTGGAATAGTGGAATTAGAAAAGTCTGAGGTTATGCTACTTGGAGTACGCCCCCATTCTAAGGCATAATAATGTCTGAATTAATACATATAAATAGCTAGGGAGTGGGGGCATAGTCTCCAAATGAGGGGAAGGGGAGAAAAGTCAAAAAGCTACCTTAAAAGTGCTCTAAAAGTGCAAAAATGAGTTAAAAATCTTTTTTCAATTAACTTGCAGTTTAACTTTTCAGACAATCAAGACTTGCAGTTTTAGTTCTCATTTGTGGTAGAGAGCACAACAGATCACCGTTTGCTGTCATCACCAAGCAAATTAAGTGTTTTCAAACATAAAATGAAAGGAATGTTTTCAAATAAAACATCTTTCACAAGATGTGGACAAGTGTTCAGTAAGTTAAGAGCTGATGAGCTCTTTCTTGGGACACTGGTTGCTTTGTAGACAATAACAACCACTGTCCAGACCCGAAAAAGCCATTTCAAAGCAAGCTGTATATAGAAATGATGATTGTCCACATTACATTCTACAAAGACAACAGCTGTATCAGAATTTAAGTAAATTCTGTGACAGAAGTTAGTTGCTGGGAAGTTATTGGGTTATCCTGGGTTATCCTGGAGATCACATGAATTAATCTTTCATCTTTTAAATGAAATTTCAGTTAGCTAGCTAGGTTATGGAGACTCTGTTGGAAAATAATTTTTTGTGGGGGTGGGATATTTTATATTCCTTAATTTTACATGTTCCCAGTAGGCTTTATATTGCAGGGCAGGGGTTCATAATTGAAAGCTTGCCTATGATCCACAAGGGGTAGCAGAATGGATGTTAACTGTAGTAAAGGACTAACTGAAGCTCACATGAATCTTGGGTAGAAGATAAGAGAGTTTTATTTGTCAACTACAGCACTGAGTAGCCTAAGACTATGGGTCATCTGTTATTCCCAGTGGTGACATTCCTGGGCCTTATGTGCTTTAAAGATTTAGTCTGCTCAGTCTTAGACAGTATGAGGCTATATGACTTTAGCTTTAACTATTGTCTAGTATCTAGAAGCACATTTTTTATTTCCCTGCCTTTTTGAGATGGGAAGTTCAGAGTTGATTTTTCATTTGCTTAGTTTCTGTTTAATTGCTCTATACTTTAAGTTCAGCTCTGTTGCAATCACTAAGCATAGCAGGAGGAGTACCCTGGACTTAGGCAAGCTTTGAACAGGACTTATAAGATGGTTCAGTAACACATCTAACAGGTATTGAATTTACAGGTATAAGAAACAGTATAAGCTTATCTATAAGGAAATCATTTTAGTGATATCGAAAATACAAAGTTTAATAAAGGTTAAACCAGAAGTAAAGTATCAGTTCGCAGTACACATACAGGCTGTGCCAATTTCATAATAAACGCAAAACTAGTAATAACATTTTAGTTTACCTGGTATGAAAGCAGTTATCTCTTTTATATATGATTTACTGGAATTTCACCCCCTTTCACCCTCTACACAAGCAGGACACACTACTCAGAGAGTGTGTTAAGGGACCATCCCACCCGCACTTGATAGGGGTCAACACATAATCACAGATTAGCATTCTGTTACATCCCAGTCATCAAAAGAGACTCCAGAGTTAAAGTTCCTGTCATCAGCTTGCTTCTCTGCACTTTTGAGAGTGCTTACAGGGTAACACCTTTGCTTGATAACACATAATCACAGAGTAGCACTCAGGTCTATCCTAGTCACTGACAGGAACACCAAAGTTAAAATTCCTGCCATCAGCTTGCCTCCCTACTCTTGTGAGAGTGCTAAGGGACTACCCCACTACCACCAGACAGAGGTTAACACATAATCATAGAGTAGCACAGAGGTCTATCCCAGTTGTTGACAAAGACACCAGAGTTAAAATTCCCACCATCAGCTTGCTTCCCTACATTTGTGAGCGTGCCAAGGGACTTCACTTCCCTGCTTTACACAGGTTATCCATAATCACACAGCACACTGCTCAGGGAGAGGACTACTCTCACCTGGGGGAGGTTAACATATAAACACAGAGTAGCATTGTGGTTCATCGTGTCACAGGCGCAGACACCAAAGTTAAAAGTTCCTGATATCAGCTTGCTTCTCTACATTTGTGTAAGTTTTCCTAAGGAAGAAAGATGAACATCTCTAACAATATTTGTTTGCTTATCTCCCTTCCTAGTAGTCTGTGTTGCTCTGCATGACCATATGTGGACTGAAACTCCTTAGTTTATTTGAATGTCTTATGAGCATAATATCCTTCTGGCAAACACACAACAACATGTGTGTTAATGGGTCTACTTCATAACATTGAAATTTCATAATGCTGAATTTCATAACATTGACACCATAACATCGAAAATTCAAAACACTGAAAACCCAAAACATTGAAAACTCAGAACATTGAAAGTGTGCTTCAAAACACTAAAAAATACATTGCACAAGTAAATAATATCACCACTACCTACAACAACACCTAACTAACAAACACACTTTCTACTATGTTTCTGCAGGGGGACAAGCCTCCATGCACCCCCCCCCCATGTAAGGGGCTCTGCCCCCCACACCTCCTGTAAATTAAATATACCAACTCCAAGATCGCACTACAGTGGAAAAAAGTTAATTTCCTAACCTCAGTATATGGTGATTGTGATACAGTGAGGTTAGGAAATTGACTTTTTTCCACTGTAGTGCGATCTTGGAGTTGGTATATTTAATTTATGGGTGTGTGTGGAGGGCAGAGCCCCCTACATGGGGGGGTGCAAGGGGGATTGTCCCCCTGCAGAAACATAGTAGAAAGTGTGTTTGTTAGTTAGGTGTTGTTATAGGTAGAGAGGATGTTATTTACATATGCACTGTAGTTTTCAATGTTATGAAGTACACTTTCAATGGTCTGAGTTTTCAATGTTTTGGGTTTTCAATATTTTGGGATTTAGATGTTTTGGTCTCAATGTTATGAAATTCAACATTATGAAATTTCAATGTTATGAAGTAGACCCATTTTAACTAGACAACACTGTTTGTTTACTGAAGTTATTCTGATTGGCCATGTTGTCAAAAGAGGCTCAACTCACTTCCTGATTTATTTATTTCAGTTTGATAAGTGGGGAAGTCCACTGGGCCAAGAAGAACCAATTTTCAGTGGAAACAATGAGAATTACAATAAAAGTAAAAATATTTAACAGCAATAATTAAAACATGCATATTAAGCAGAGCATGTAAGACATTGTGATGGTACAATTAACAAAGTAGGAAGAAAAACACAATCATGATTATATAGAGTATATGTATCAATTGTAGATAAATATTCAGTACACAAATATACATTCTGTAAGAGAAGTAAAACTTGGTAAGAATATACAGATGCAGGCATTGTGTGTCAATGAAATGATGGGAGTTCAGAAAGAAGTATTAGAGATGACATTCAGGCATAGGATGTTGTACCATGCTGGAGTTAGTAAGTTAATTACATAAGAAGAGGATGCTGTTGGTGTAGATTGGCAGTAGTGTTGGTAAGCAAATAACTTGTAAGGAAATACTACAAGCACACAGGGAATTCCACAGGTGAGTAGTTTCAAGACAACAGTAAGAGTGTTTAAATGGGAGTTTAAATAACAGGTAGTGGGATGAGGGTAGGATGCAGTCCTTAAGGCGAGCCATTTCTAGATATGTGTAAGAGTATTTACATCATCATCATCTTCTTTCAGCTGTTCCTATTAGGGGTCACCATAGCAGATCACCTGTTTCCATTTCTTCCGTTTCTCTGCATCTTCCTCTGTCACGCCAACCACCTGCATGTCCCCTCTCACCACATCCATAAATCTTATCTTAGGCTTTCCTCTTTTCCTGTTACCTGGTAACTTCATCCTTAGCATCTTTTTCCCAATATACTCAGCATCCCTCCTCAGCACATGTCCAAACCAACGTAATCATGCCTCTCTGGCTTTGTCTCCAAACCTTCCAACCTGGGCTGATCCTCTAACATACTTATTCCTAATCCTGTCCACCCTTGTCACACCCAGTGCAAATCTTAACATCTTTAATTCTGCCACATCCAGCTCAAACTCCTGCCTTTTTGTCAATGCCACTGTCTTCAACCCATATAACATAAAGATAACATGTAAGAGTATTTACATGAAAGTAAAATAGCAGAGAATGAGATGAGGGTAGAAATGTAGTCCTGCAGATAATAACATGGGGGTAGAAATGCAGTTTAGTAGTGGTTTTAAAGTTGTGTAAGACAGGAGAAAGGTCAAATGGTGCTAATAACCAGATTTAGGAGTTGAAAGGGAGTGTAAAAGGGGTGTTCACATTGTCTGTCGCTTGACTATACTTACATGTTTCTACCTCTCTTGAAGTCTGCCTTGCAGTATGAAATCACAGCCCATTGCTTTGGAATTACTTTCCAAGCCACACATTGTTTTTGCTTTGTGAGACAGTGTGCTTGGAAAGACCTTCCACCACTAAGCACATCTACCTTTCCCCTAGTTCCTACTCATCTCCCCTTAATCTACATTTATACTCACCTTAAATCTGCAGCTTATCTATGATCCCATCAATAACGACCCTTCTAATTTACAGATGTGACATACTCTGGTACCACCCTCCAGCTCAAACAAGTGCCACGCACTATTTTTTTTATCGTTGCCCAGCTGAACATTCCTGCTTTAATCTACACTGACAAGTTTCTTTCTGTCTTCTCCTGACAACTGTCTTCTCCTTCCTCTTTGATTACTCTAAAGCCTTCATTTTACTCCTGTTTACTACCTACTCAACCATCCTGTCATGTTTTACAACATCCTTAACCTTGTTTATCTTCTCTACCTAATCCACATCACCTTCTATCACACCCCCTGTAAAATCTCTTGCAAAAAAAAACTACTGTATACAACCCTTATCCTGGTACATCACAGAAAAAACATCAGTATACCACAAGACCTTTACACAGCCTAGATACAATAACTGAGGAACAAACACACATCCACTATCTTTAAGCTAACATACCTTCACAAAATATATAACTTAAACATAGAAAGGCTTTTTAAGCATAGATTGAAGCATGTAACTTCGATCAGCTTTATAATGTACACAGTACATAGAGCATCCATGTCAGCAACTCTATAAAATACTGAAACAAACCATCAGGAAAAAGGGTGCCATCTATAAGGCTGCCCCTTACAGCATGAGCAGTGCAGCTGATGTAGCACTCTGTCAACAGCTTGCAAGCATAGTGCTGGTCCACACTGCCTGCAGAGGCTGAGGTTGCTGGTCTGAATCAATATGCAGGAGTTAATGTTTTGTAATGTTTATCTATCTATTTATTTATCTACTTATTGCCTTTTGTTTACTGGGATGGTCCAACTGGGCACTCAGGCCCATTTTCAGAGGAGGCCTGGGAGAGAAAAGCTTCATTAGAATTACAAAACAATTACACAAATTACAAAGGATTTACAGAGAAAAAAGAATCATTTTCTTAACAGTGGAAATGGGGTTTTAGAATCATCTAATGGATAATACATTCAAAACAGAGATTACAATTTGATATGTTACACAATAATGCACAGGTTGCTTTTACATATAAAGCAGTACACAACTTTCATTTATAGATATATATATATATATATATATATATATATATATATATATATATATATATATATATATATCTATATATGTGTATATTATATGTGTGTGTGTGTGTGTGTGTGTGTGTGTGTGTGATTTATTTACATTTACAGGATAAGGTAGGAGGCCTGGAAAGTTAGAGGTTGGTGAAAGCCGAGAGATCTGAGAGAGACAGAGACAGCGAGAGAGAGAGAGAGAGAGAGAGAGAGAGACTCAACTTAGGGTGTGTGAACAAGAACAGAGCCAGGAGGAGTCTATGTGCTGTTTTAGGCTGTGAATAAAGCTATATTCACAGCTGTCCTATTTTAGTGGGATAGGCGCAGAGTTCCACTGTCTGGTGACATAGGGTGAGTATAGTTGGTCTCCAGCTGTATCACAGGATTTGGAAGTTATTAGTAGGTTCGGATTTCCTGAGTAAAGGCAACGTGGTGCTTCAGAATGCTTTGTGGAGAAGGGCATGTGTGTAGTTTGTGGATTCACAGGTTTATGAAGGCAGGCAAAGGCAATTGACTGGCCATTATGCACATTGCAGAATAAAACAAAACCATGGGTTATCTGCTTTCAGACAGTCAGAGTTATGGGAAGGTGTCCAAAGATATATTAAGGAAATGTTACCAGGAGATTGATCTGACACTTTTAGATTTGTTGCATCAGGGGTATATTTCTGTGGATTTATTTGATGTTTTAACAGTAAATCAGCCACAATTCAGTACTTTGGTATACTAAAAATCCATAAAGATGCTGTCAATCCACTGTTTAGGCCCATAGTTTCCCCACCACGTAACAAAACTATTAACATTTCCATTTTTTGGACACTATACTGAACCCAATAGCTCAGGCTAGCACCTTTTATTTAAAGGATTCATGGGTTTTGTTAGACCAACTTAAACATTATTCATTTACTAGCGAAGAGACTATGGTATGTACTATTGATGTATGTTCCTTATACAACACAACTGAATAGAAGGAAGCGTTGGACTTTGTCAGACAATATTTGAACAAACATGAGAATAATTCAGGATTTGATATTAACATTGTTTGTCAATTATTAGACTTGGTCCTTAGTAACAACTTTTTTACTTTTGAGAACAGCACATTCCAGCAAGTTAGCAAAGTGGCTGTGGGGGATCAGTTAGCACCCACCTTCTCCAATTTAGTAATGTGCTGGTAGGAAGAGGAATATCTTTCTAAGTTACCACACTTTAGATACATTAGTTATTATAAAAGCTACATTGATGACCTTTTTTTTCATTTGGTCAGGCGAGCAGTATTCATTTGTAGAGTTTATTCAACAAATTAATAATAGTGCACAATGGCTGAAGCTTGTGGAAAGTAATACAGGGATTAGTGTTAATTTTTTGGATACAAAATAATTATGGTTAAGGAGCAAAATAGGGTTGATAGCAACATTTTTAGAAAAGAAACCTTCATCAATAATTATGTACATTTTGACAGCTATCACCCCATTTTCATGAAACTAAATGTATTTAGGGGTAGGTCATCAGACTCAGTTGTCTCATTAGTGATGACCACATTTTTGTGGAGGCGGTAGAAACACTCAAAAATTTCTTTAAATTAAGAGCGTACCCAGAAGATAAGCTGAAAGTCATCTCTGAAAATGTAATTAAACAAAGGGGCACTGAGAGTAGGGTTTGCGCTTAACAAGGTAGTAAAAGTAAATCATAATAGTGAACACAATGAATTAAGTTGTTCATTCCCTATTCCCAAGAGTATTGATGGTCCTGTGATTTGTAACCTTGTCAGTGACAACTGGAAAATAATTTTAGGAAACCCAGAATTGTCTAAAATATTAGGTAATTATCCAAATTTTATTTTTAAGAAGACTGACAATTTGAAACTAATTTTAGAAACAACTTCACAGCAGGAGAGTACAGAACTTATTAAATTCAGTGGTACCTATGGTTGTCAGAACTGTAATTATTGAAGGTTTATTTATTGTGTAGGTAGTTACCATTTTAAACACAATCCCCAGGATTCAATAAAGCATTTTTTCCATGCCAAAATAGTGCAGCAGCTTCTGCATGGAAAATGGCCGCCAAGAGATTCAGTAAGCAAGGCTGGGAGCATGCATGAGCCTGAAAGCACTATTCTGGCATAGACACCACTGAATAATGCTAATTACCTCATTTGTGGTGAAAACCATGCAAATGAGGTAAATTAGCAATTCAGTAAGCAGGCAGGCATCCATGCCAGAACAGTATCCATTGCAGAAATTTAACCGGTTACTGACCATGTACTTTTCTGCAAAAATCAAAATGGGGGCATAAAATCTCAAAGTAAAGCATGTATTATGATTATTAGGCATGCCAATAGCCAACAAATATGGCCATTGGCATGGAAATCAGTGGCAAAATTATAAAAATCAAAGTTTATTTTTTTGGCCGATTTCAGACATTTAAGCGTAGTTCAGCGGTGGACAAATGAGATTGTGCAGAAAATAAAAAAAATGTAAAAAGACAATTTTAAGTGAAATCTGCATTTTTGCCATTATAGTGTATAGAATGCAGAATCAAAACAATAACAGGTAACACTGGTTGCTAAGGAGAAAGGCTCTGGTGTAGTGATATAACAATGGACTAAGGTAGTGGGGTATGCAAATGAGCAATTTGAGCATAGCTAAGCACAGTTAAGCAAGGGTGTGTGTCTGAGGCTGTATTTACTTATTCCATGAAATGGGGAGCATGTTCGTGTCCAGGGGAGGGCCATTTTTGCTTAAAAGTGTTTACATTAGCTAAACGGGTTGGCATGGTGCGCACCAGCTCTTTAAAAAAAAAAAAACCCCGTAAATAGCAGAACTGTTTACATTTGGGCAGCAGGTTTGCATGCCACAGGGCTTAAAAGGGGTAGAAATGGGAAGGGAAAAAAACAGGAAATAGAAGAATAAAAGCACTCAAGTACAAATAATATAGCTGTCAGGTGGAATGTATCATTGTCAGCCAATCATACAGGCAGCATTTGCAGCACAACAGTATAAACTATGCAAACACATTTCAGCCTGCTTTTATCCCACAAACTCTGCATTGTACAGACTCGGGGGAATTTTAACCAACAAAATGTTAGGGGCTGCTGTCGCTTTTATACATCAGTATGTGCTAGAGGCTGAGGGTGGTGAGTAGGATAATTCTGACAACTGGCCCATACTGGGGAGGAGGAGAAGAGTGTTCAGACCCAGGGTAACCTACCAGGGGCTAAATAATATGGAGATACTAGAGCACTACAGTGTCGACAGCGACACACTTCAACAACTCATCAAGCTGTGCCAGCCCCACCTCATAACCAGAGCCAACAGAGGAGAACCCATCACAGTGGATACCAAGGTATGTGTAGCTTTAAGAATACTAGCTACAGGTACTTTCCAAAGACCTACTGGGGACATCATGGGCCTCTTACAGGCATCTGCACCAGCTCCTGGATGCCATGCTACTACGTGCTGGTGAGCACATTTACTTCCCCAGCACCCGTGAAGAGAGAACTAGCAATATGTGCCTCTTCCACCATGTAGCAGACTACCTGGAGGTACTGGGTGCCATAGACTGCATGCACATCCACATCATAGCACCACCTGCTGAACAGGGTAGAGTCTACGTAACCCACAAGGGCATTCACTCCTTCAACTGCCAGGTCATGTGCAATGCCCAGGGCATTATCATTAATGTGTGTGCTGGCAGTCCTGAAAGCTATCATGACTCCCACATCTGGCATTCCCCACAGCTGAACCAGGGATATGCCAAGGGAGTCATCCAGTATGGCCATCTGGTGGGGGATGCTGGCTATGTACTGTTGCCATGGATGATGACACCCATCAGAAATGCACATACACCCACTCAAGAATGCCATAATGAGGCAGACGCACAAACCAGGATCATTATAGAGCATGTGTTTGGGATGGTCAAGTCATGATTCCGCTGTCTTGACATATCTGGTGGACCCCTGCAGTACTCTCCAGCCACATGTGCACACATGTTCATAGTCTGCATCATGCTACACAATATGATCCTGCGGAAACAGCTGCAGCAGGAACAGCAAGGGAAGAGCCACACAGCGTCTCACCATTGCCAAGGTCCCCACAGGCACAGAGGGACTTGGAGGAGGAACCCCCTGAGCCAGCTGCTGTAGGCAGATGGAGATGTGCCCAGTATGCCCTGGCCTTCGCAAAGAAGCAATGCATAGTACACACACTGACACTGTAGGGATCCAGGGACTGACACCTCTGTCTGTCTCACACACACAGTAAAATGTATGCCACACACATCACACTACCTGTACCTTACCATGTATAGGCAGTGTACTGCATGTATCTGACATAGGCAACCCTCAAGCACCATCCTCACAACTGCTGCAGGTTCAAGGTAAGTCAGTCTTCTTAACAATAAATGAATGGAGTAGTATGTTCTGGAAGCATATCTATGGTATCGGTGCATACATGCAAGGGAATGGGGTGGCCTACTGGGATAGCAGCAGACAAATGATAGCTATGTGAGACACTAGGAAATGTTTGCCCAATACTGGCTTCCCCACACTATGCAGTAGTACCCAAGGTGAAAAGTCCTACTGCAGTATATGTGGGGGCCAACCAAATGGAGGGTCATAGGTCACAGGCATGGATGTCAGTGTGGGGGTCCCATACTCACCCATCAGCCTCATCCCACAAGTCAGCCATAGAAAACCATAAATAAATGTCTGGTAATAGCCCACAAATGGTGACATTGATGAAATACCCCCCTACAAACTAACACAGTGATAGCACAGCAGGTCATGCAGTTGTAGTAAGGCTCTGAAAGGTAAGAAATCTGAAACTCAAATGTATGCTATTACAATCTGACATGTGGTCTTAAGTGTTATGCCACTAGTCTCCAAAACAGGGCACAATAATATGCTAAATAGAACCAAAATGTAAAGCAAATATCAGCACAGTCTGTGCAAATGTGTACAGTTGATAGGTGTGCACCCCCACACCCATATTCCCATAGAAATGCAGTAACATGTATGTTTGTAGAGAAAATAGCAGCAGAGCACATATTGCCAGGGCAGTCCCAATCAACACGATAACTTTTTGCATGTCCATAATATGCAGGGGTTAATGAGCTATATACATGCTTGGTTAATACTGTCAGGATGTGGCTAGCACTTACTCCTGGCTGTTGTATCATAGTGGCGTAAGTACAGTACTGTCTTTGACAGAGCCATGTTCCAAGAACTGCAGTGCCAACTATTCTGCATGTCAGCTACACCTACAGTAGGAGTTGTACACACTGTACAGATGTCAATATCTATTAATGCAGGAAAGCTGTACAGGTCATGGACAGGGACATACACATATGGACAGTACACAGTTTGGAGTAACCTACACAGTGCCTACTATACCTCTCAACTATACAAACGTATTGCAGAATGTCCAGAGGTTTGCATTATATTTCTGGTCTGTATATCATGAAATAGTGGTTGTCTGGCAATTCACTGGCAAATCACATAAGACTAAGGTCAGAAAATAATGACAGATTGTATGTCAGACTTCATACCCTATAGTAACATGCATGCTAATGCAAAACCTGTTACTGAATCACCTTTCTAGGTTTATAAGGCCAGTACTTAAAAATGGTCCCTATATTTAGGCCTCTGTCCCCCAGTTACTTATGGATTTTTCCAGATGCCTGGCCCTCAGAAGTTGAGATGTATGGTGCCTAGTAGGACAGCAGGTACCTGAAGGTCAGTGTACTGCCAGTGTATAAAAGGCTATCACCTTTCTGTGTCAGCACAGACAACATGTCACTGGCAACAGACATACCCCTGGAATGACACAGGTTATCACAGAAGGGCACAAGTATGCCTTGTATACCTGTTCTGCTTGTCCTAACATTGCACTGCCTGCCAACTATTTGCAAAAGAAAAAATGGTCATGTCAAAACAGCGATGGCAGACAGTGGGGCAGCAGACATCATAGCCATAAGAAAAAACAAGCAATTACCAAAACTGTCTCCCAGCTGCCTATATTTGGCAGAAAATTATTAACACTCTGTCCCCATGTGTGGGCCTTTGTCTGACTGTCATATTTGGGCCTGTCCAGATGGCAGTCTGTGATGGTATGACAGCTAGGCCCACATGTAGCCTCATAATAACATATAGTAACACAAACCATCGAAGCACTATAGCAAATGGAGTGGTGTAATGTTGGATAACCTTATAAATAGGTATACTCAGGGGTGTGAAGTCCACAACCTTGTGTGTGATGTAATGGCATGTACCCTGCCCATATCAGAATTATAAATACATAACAGTAGCCACTGTGGCCAAAGTCTGTGACTGGATCACAGAAGAACAAAGAGACATACATAAGGGGAAGGGGAACCACTGGCCAGACAAATGGAGAATGTGCACACCAAAACAGATTGTGCAGTAACATAGGTGCCATGCAGTGTATAGAGTCAGTAAACATCACCAGTAAAATACACAACATACACCCATGTAAGTGGAGGTCCGCAACAAATCAAAACCCAAACAATGGACATCTCAGAGGCAAAATCACATGAGAACTTCACAGACATACACACTACAGACTATATAGACGCCACACACCAGAGTCTTGCAAACACGAAGGCCTTACCCCAAACACCTACCCTTCACAGATAGGCTAACAGTACTGTCCCTCTACCCCCAGTTCCATACAGACTCTGCTGAGGTGACCCTTGTCTGGCATACAAAGCAATCCAGACCCTGCCTTGATGGGACTATTGCACATCTGGAACTCAAGGCCCACTCCATCGACCTGTAGGAGCAGCATCAACCTGGGCTGTGATATCAGTATGGCTTGTTTGTGTGACAGATATGTATACCACACACTCCCCCATCTGTGGAATACATTTCCTGTCAACAGCAAGCCAAGTGCCTCAATAGCAAGATATCTGGACAAAGTCATAAATAAAAGTGGGACAAAGGCACAATGATAGGCACATGTTGTACATATTGCCCTTACGTACTGAGAAAGTTGGTAGAATAATGGGTTTTGCAATAGCAGGAATTGTCTGAAGGTTATGAAGTCTAAAACACTAATGCCTGTCATTATTTTGTAACATCAGTCTTCAATTATGTTCAACTAACTTGCCATAAAAACACACGTTTATGTAAACTGGACAAAACTTCTAGACAAATACCTGGACAATCCACCAAAAAATGTACAGTTGAGAGGTCTGGCCACACCAGGATATGACTTTGCAGATAAGAAGAATACCACACAAGCAGGAGATCCCCCAGCCAGTATATCACCAAGTTGCTGGACTGTTTACACAGCTTCATCAGTCAACCGGCTGTAGCCACACCTCTCCACTGGCCTTTTTCAGCACGAATGTATATAGTTGGGCTCATAATATTGGTCTGTGTATCATACATCTTGTATTCCTCTAGTAAAGCACTGTAATGATCTGAGGATGTCTGTCATTAGGTAATGACATAACATAATACATGAACATGGCAGACTTCAGATATGTCAGAAAATGTCTGATAAGACAAGTACCTCTAGCAAAGTCCTGTTTACTTCTGAGAGGTATGGCTGTAGCACACAAAACCTAGGACCGGAGTACAACTATCTCTGGAATGGAGTCCCACTCTCACTATAGAGGGTCATACTGGGCATGCTCCTACAGTTAGAGAATCACAGGCCATGTTGGAACCCACATTGGAATATATAACTGTATTGTGCATATATGTCTTTGCATACAGACAGCTATGTACACCTTAACTGTCCCTACACACACCCATCAGACAGGATTACCCTCAGCTAGCTGTAGCTGGCCCATATGTGATATATCTGCATCTGTTGTGTGTGACACACAGACATATATAACAGATAATATGTCAAGCATATACACACACATAGATGTGGGGAACAGATAGACAGAGAGACACAGGGGTGGACACAGAGATTGAGTCATACACAAGGATACCCTGAATGGCATAGAGTGATGTCCTCCTGTGGACAATGGCATACCGGTCATAACCAATTGCACATGCCAGCATGAAGGCAAGCTCCATTATGTAATAGTACTGAGGTGGGGGCTATAATATCACATCACCCGCTCTTGTGTGTGTATATGTGTGTGTGTGTGTGTGTGTGTGTGTGTGTGTGTGTGTGTGTGTCTGTGTGTGTGTGTTTGTGTGAGTGTGTGTGTGTGTGTGTGTGTGTGTGTGTGTGTGTGTGTGTGTGTGCTTGTAGGTTTAAGCATTAGGAGGCTGTTCCACTCAGTACACTTCCCATTGCCCTACTTCACAGGATCTGCTGCTGTCATTCACATTAGAAGTACCATTGGACACCCGTCAGCCCCATAAGCTCTGTAGCACATGCAATAACTGCGTAACACTATAGTACAAATAATCTTAGTCCAGACAAATGTAAGTGTGTGTGTGTTTGTTTGTAGGTGAAGCAGTTTTAGACCATTCCCACACAGTACACTTCCCAGTGCCCCACTTTAGCAGTCCTGCTGATGTCATTCCCCTTAAAAGTACCTTTGCACAGTCCCTGCCCTATAGGCTCTGTGGTGCATGCAATAACTATGTAACAGTACAGTACAAATAACTAGATAGGTAGGGGTTCCCTTTCCAATTCTAGCAAGTGTGTGTGTGTGTGTGTGTGTGTGTGTGTGTGTGTGTGTGTGTGTGTGTGTGTGTGTGTGTGTGTGTGTGTGTGTGTGTGTGTGTGTGTGTGTGTGTGTGTGTGTGTGTGTGTGTGTGTGTAAATATCTATGTTTATAAGGTGAAGTATTTTGAGGACTTTCCCACCCACAATGCTTCACAGTGGCCTACTTTAGCAGTCCTGCTGATGTAATGCCCCTTAGAAGTACCTTTGCACAGCCCCAGTCCTATAAGCTACATGGTGCGTGCAATAATTATGTAACATTATAGTATAAATAACTAGATAGGCAGGGGTTTTATTCACCATTCTGGCAAATGTGTGTGTGTACAAGTGTGTGTAAGTGTGTATATTTGTAGATTGAAGTATTTTGAGGACTTCCCCACCATACCACTTCTCAGTGCCCTACTTTAGCAGTCCTACTGATGTCAGTTACATTAAAAGTACCTTTGTGCACTTGTCAGCCCTATAAGCACTGTAGCGCATGCAATAACTGTGTAATACTGTAGTAGAAATAACTAGATAGGCATGGGTTCTATTCCCAATTCTGGCAAATGTGTGTGTGTGTGTGTGTGTGTGTGTGTGTGTGTGTGTGTGTGTGTGTGTGTGTGTGTGTGTGTATATATATATATATATATATATATATATATATATATATATATATATATATATATATATACAAGTGTGTGTATGTTTGTAGGCTGAATTTTTTTGAGGACTTTCCCACCCAGGACACTTCCCAGTGCCCTACTTTTGCAGTCCTGCTGATGTCATTCACCTTAGAAGTACCGTTGGGCACTTATCAGCCCTATAAGCTCTGTAGTGCATGCCATAACTGCATAACACTGTAGTATAAATAACTAGATAGGCAGGTGTTCTATTCCTAGTTCTGGCAAGTGTGTGTGTGTGTGTGTGTGTGTGTGTGTGTGTGTGTGTGTGTGTGTGTGTGTGTGTGTGTGTGTGTGTGTGTGTAAGTATGTATGTTTGTAGGCTGAAGTATTTTGAGGACTTTCCCACCCAGTACATGTCCTAGTGCCCTACTTTAGCAGTCCTGCTGCTGTCATTCTCCTTAGAAGCGCTTTCTGGGCACTTGTCAGCCCAATACACTCTGTAGTGCATGCAATAACTGTATAACACTATAGTACAAATAACTAGATAGGTAGGAATTCTAATCCCAATCCTGGAAAATGTAAGTGTGTGTCTTTGTGTGTCTGTGTGTTTATTTGTAGGTGAAACAGTTTTAGGCCATTCCCAACCACTATACATTTCCTAGTGCCCTACTTTAACAGTCCTGCTGATGTTGTTCCTCTCAGAAGTACCTTTGGACAGTCCTCAGCCATATAAGCTCAGTGGTGTGTGCAATAACTACATAATAGTGGGTTATCCTACCATCCATGAAGGCATTCACAAGATTACCTGTTGTAAGCGGTTGTATGTTATGTCCCAGGCAAATAATCTATGTGGAGCATGTCATGTGTATGCAGCACTATAGTACATACACGTGGATATGTGGAGTTACTAATATGTCTATTGACAACTGTGCATGGGTTTCTGTAGGCACAGCTCCTGTGGCTGTTTTTAGTGTGTGCATGTGATGGCTATATCATTTTGTGTGCCTCTTCTACCCTGTGAACTTTCCCATTGTGAACATAGTGTCAGCCCATACAGATGTCATCCACCATACAAGCACAGTTACACAGTTTCTAACACCAAGCCACTGCGGTGCATGCAACTGTGTAGTGTACATTAATAGATGGGTAGGTCATCTACTCTGATTAAGTGTCACCTCCATGTGCATGTGTGTTTCAATGCATGTCACTATGCAGCGATGCGCATGTGTGTGTGTGTGTGTGTGTGTGTGTGTGTGTGTGTGTGTGTGTGCATATCAGATGGATCTAACATGTTAAATGCTTCTGAACCCACCAATGGCAATCCTAACAGCCCCTGCAATTGTCACCCACTTCAATAGCAATGGCAGACACTGCCACACTACAGTATCACTGTGCTATTTGTGTTATGTATCTAGTGCTATCATTTGTAAGACTGTGCAGGTAGGGGCTGTGCTCAGACCTTCATCAGCTGCTCCATGTACAGGACTATGACTCTGTGTGCACTACCAGCATGAGGAGCCAGACATGCATATGAGATAGCAGACACACATGCTGGTGATTGTCAGGTTAGACTAACACAGGCTGACCTGTGTCAGGAATACATACCCCAAACCTGTCATACACAGTACCAGGCATACCCTCATCAATTGCATGATGGTTGAATGGATGGGACAGAAATGGCAGGGGCAGCAGGTGCTGACAGCTGAATTTGTTACAGTTAAGGTAATGGCTAAGCTTGTGAGGGACCTAGTGCCAGTACTCAAGTAACCTCCTCTGTATGTGTGAACCTGCAGTCCTACAGAACACCCAGGTGACATGCATGAAGGCTAGGTGGCTGTGTCAAGGGTATGTATGCAAGGTCACACTGTCTGCCACAATTGCCCCTCAAACACTTTTGCATGTAAACACACCTAGTGAACATGTACATATACAACTGTATCTTGGCTATGAAATGGTCAGTGTGTTTCCACTCTGCCATGCTCCCCATTGGTAATGTCTGCAGGGCCACAGCCTGCAGACACACAGACATCTGGAACACAAACAGAATACAGCATGTCAGACTACATTCAGTCAATGGTACTAACACCAATAATGCATCATGGCTAATAAGGTACATACACTTTGATGTGTACCCATACCAAATGCAAGCAGACAGCACCTTACACAGCATTACACAGCTACACTGTACTATATTCACCCTGTGCATCAGACCCATATTAGCATGTCCCTGCATTGATGGTATGGATGAAAGGGATGTGGCACAGGTATCATCATACACACAGGGTGTGGTGTGGGTTTGCCAGAAGCGTAGGCTGGACCATACGGTTGACAGCATGTGTGGGCATTTGAAGGAGTGTTCTAGAAATGGACTGTGCAGAGGTGCTGTGCATGTCTGGAAGTGATCTGTGTGTGATAGAGATGTGTGTGTGTGTGTGTGTGCTTGTATGCACACAGTCATGCCATGTGACTGCCCTACACAGGGGTATGTTGGACAGGTGTGGACCATACATAGCAGGGTGTACAGTTCATCATCTCTGGCCATGGACATGGGAACTGGTCCTGCCAGGGGTATCACTGGCACCACCAGGCCCAAGGTCAGATGTAGTACTTCTCCCCGATGGTGACTGCTGTCTGCTGGATCTGTATCCCTGATGGGACCGACCAGGACCACATGCCCATGGCCTGCTCCAATGTGGTGTGGATAGCACCCCCTTCGGTAGTGCTGGTAGTACTGCCACTATGGGAGTGTGAAGGTGAATGGCCCCGTAGACTCTCAGCTGATCTTGGTGCTGATCTACATCCATGTGGTCACCACCCATCTCCCACCACATGCTCCAGCACAGACATTTCACGGTCGAGGATTTGCCAAGGTCTCACCCTACCGTCTATTCATAACCTCAGTATTGTGATGTGTGGCCTCTACAAGGTTATGTAGGTCATCATGGATGCCAGGAAAAGTTGGATACAAGACCCTAAGTATTTGTCTCGTGTTGCTTCAGTATGTGCCTGTGCCTCCATGATAGCCCAAAACATGCATCTGGTGACACCTGCTGTAGCACCTGCAACAGGGGCTTGACAGGCAGCAGTCCTCCTTAGAGCACCCGTGTCCATCCACCTGTGTGGGACCTCGCCTGCACTCTGGCTATGGCTAATGCCTACCCTCACACTTGCCATAGTCACCACACTAGCCTGTTCCATGCCACCACCCACCAACTGTCCATTATCTGTGACCATTGGGGATGGGGTATGTGCGAGCATTGTCACTGTGTGCTGGGACATTGTGGATGACAGTGGGAAGCTAACTGATGGCACAGATTCAGCCTCTGACAACCCCACCTGTGCCTCACTATGACTGCCATCATCATCAGAGTCCGTAGAGTCACTGACATCAGGTTCTGAGCGGGAGGGACCATGACTCCCATGTTCACCTCTGAGGGGAAGAAAACATATGGAAATTAATACTTTATTTGTTAACAAATGTAAAATAAATAAATTAATAAAATTAATACCTGCACTATATGGTTTGCTGGTACACACACACTCACACACACACACACACACACACACACACACACACACACACACATGCTCACACACATGCATGCACACATGGACACACACACAGGCACATACAGGTGAGGTGGCACAAAGGCATTACACAGACCTCACAATATCCAAATGCTGACATGCACAATACACAGTCAGACCAGAACATACACACTCTGGGCAGGGCCTCAGCATCATGCAGTGCAGCCATTTTCACTTAATGTTACTACTAATATACACCTCTGGGATATGTGAGTAGTGTTAGTAGGTGATGGGCCTTCACCTAGCACACACTGCACCCATGTACACATTATTGCTGTTCACCACTATAGCCCAATGGCAACTCCTACAGAACATACCTCTCAACTGTACATATTTTCACAGAATGTCTAGATGTCAGTCTCATATTTTTGGTCTGTTCCTCATAAGTCCTGTGTTTGTCTGACACATTACTGGGATGATCTGAGGACTGATGTCACTAATTAATGACATACATTTGAGTTTCTGACTTCAAAGCCTGCAGTAAATGTATGTTAAAACAAATCCGGTTACTCTAACAACTTTCTAAGCTTGCAGTGGATATAATAAGTGTACACACCCCTGTTAACATACCAGTTTTATGTAATATATAATATGAGACCACAATAAATCATTTCAAAACCTTTACCACCTTTAATGTGACCTATAACCTGTAGAATCCAATTGAAAAACAAACAAATTTGTTAGGGGTAAAATATAGAAAATGAAATAGGTGCAATAGGCTGGTTGCCTAAGTGTGCACACCCTTAAACTAATACTTTGTTGAAGCACCTTTTGATTTAATTACAGCATTCAGTCTTCTTGGAAAGGAGTCTATCAGCATGGCTTATCTTTACTTGACAATATTTGCCCACTCTTCCTTGCTAAAACCCTCCAACTCTATCAGATTGTGAGGGCATCTCTTGTGCACAGCCCTCGTTATGTCACCCCCACAGATTTTCTATTGGATTTAGGTCTGGGCTCTGGCTGGGCCATTCCAAAACTTTGATTGCCTTCTGGTGAAGCCATTCATATGTTGATTTGGATGTATGCTTTGAGTCATCGTTGTGACAGGTGAAAGTCCTCTTCATCTTCAGCTTTCTAGCAGATGGCTGAAGGTTTTCGGGCAAAAATGACTGGTATTTGCAACTGTTCATAATTCCTTTCAACTTGTCTAAAGCCCCAGTTCCAGCTTATGAACAGCAATCCCAAAGCAGGACATTGCCACAACCATGCTTTGCCATGGGCATTGTGTTCTTTGGTGATGCGAAGTGTTGTTTTTGCACCAAGCGTACCTTTTGGAAGTGTGGCCAAAAAGTTCAGCCTTGGTCTCATTAGACCATAACACATTTTCCCACATGCTTTTGGGGGCTTGATATATTGTGTTCACATTTTAGCCAAGTCTGGATGTTATTGTTTGTGAGAAAAGGCTTCCATCTTCCAACCCTACACCATAGGGCCTGCTGGATGTAGCTTTGTTTGTGTAACTTGAGCACTAATCCAGGCATTCTCTAAGGTATTCAATTGTATTTATTACTGCTTGGTAGTAACTTGATTAAAGTGTAGCTATCATCCTAAGTCTTTTGGATTAAGCACTTGGGCTTCAGACCAGTTGTTTTACATTAGGAAGGTTTGTAGCATGCACTGTGGTGGCAGGACAGGTAGCTTTCATCCTTCTAAGTTGGGAACTGCTGATTGAGAGCCCAGTGTCTGTTATTCTTAAAGTGTATTAGTTCTGGTTTAAGCACTTGGGCTTCAGGCCAGTTATTTTACATTAAGAAGGTTCGTGGTCTGCACTCTTGTGGGAGAAGAGGCTGGACTCTGCCCTTCTGAGCTGGGAATTTCTGGTTAAAGGTTTATAGTGCCTGAATGTTTGAACTGTATCTCACTGAAATTGGTACACCTTGTTTGCTGTAGCATAGACTAGATCCAGGCCTGCTGAATCTAGCTTTGTTAATATGCTTGTTGTTTGTTTGCTTGTTATTTCCCTGGAACGCTAATTCCACCTAATACATGGCTTCTCAGCGCTTCTGTGGATCACTAGTGATATCTGCATTGCTTACTGTACTTATTTCCTTGTTTCACTTGAAAGAAAGTTACTGTTTGTCATTTTTGCATTTAAGTTACCTGTAACACATTGCACTTAAGTTACCTGGCACTTGCTCACTAAAGCAATTATATAAGTCAGCACTAAAAATTAAAAACACTACACCCTCACTCCCCACGGGCCCTTGTTTTCAATTATTAAGGAATCCCAATATTATTCTAGCATGTCCAAAGGTCAGTTGTCAATCTCCTCTCCGGTCTAGCTGGTGAATCTGGGAATCTTGAGGCAATGTTACAACTGCCTCATGTACACAGACAACCCTCTCCTCCTCCCAACAAATTCCAACACATGTGAGAGATGCAACCATATAGCCAAACTGGAGGCTAAGCTCTCTCAACTCAGTACTGGCATAACCAGTCAGAAGGAGAAGGAAACCACACTCACTACAATTCCAGTCTCACATAGACCTACCACGACAGCAAACCAAACACATAATCACACAAAAACATACTCAGAGGCTCTAAATAAAGATCTGCCTAAGCAGCAGAGACCTCCAAAGCAGACACCCAAGCAACCGTTACCCCAAAACAAAACACGTGCAACACATATCTCACAAAGCCAGTGTGCCGAACAGTCACAGCCCTTAAGACTAAACAACACACCTGATACACTTGTAATAGGTGACTCTATCGTCAGGCACACTGACGTCCCGCTCACCAGGCTGAACAAGGAGAGGGTCACGGTGAGCAGCCTGTCGGGCGCTAGGATCTGCCACATAACACAAGCACTCAGGTCACTCCAAGGCAAGTACAAATATGACTCAGTCATTGTCCATGCTGGTGTGAATGACCTGAGACGTACCTCCCTGGACTACATGAAAAGAGACATAAAGGAGCTCTCTGAGCATGTAGCCCAGGCCGGTATGACCCTGACCTTGAGTAGCATCTTCTTACCCTCACCAAAAATGATGCCACAATATGAAGACAAGATGATCAATTTCAACAATTGGCTTAAGTACTGGTATCATTCAAAGGGGATCCAATGCCTGTCAGCTTGGGATGATATGCTCGACAAGCCACGATGCTTCACTAGGGACGGCTTGCACCTGTCACCCCTGGGCTTTCGGATATTGGCAAAGGCTCTTGCTACCCCCATAGTGCCTTTCTTAGGCAAGGCTCAAAAGACAAACCCACCTCCATAGGTATCACAAGGGATAAGAAACTAAGAGTAATGCTACTCAACGCCAGAAGTCTAAACCTCAAGATGCACGCACTCGAAACTCTCCTTAGCATGGAGAACATTGATATCTGTGCAGTAACAGAAACCTCATTCAGGGGTCCCGAGAGCACCCCAGCACTACCAGGTTATACCTCATACCAAGCTTTTCGGCCCCAAAACTTGGACCAAACCACAAAAGGAGGGAGAGTATCGATATTCATCAAAGATACCCACACCTCCAGGTTGGTGGCAAAGCACGAAGCATCAGAGACTATCCATGTGCAACTAACAGTGGGTAAAACTGCCTTCCAGTTTATAGCCTGCTACAGACCACCCTCCCAAACCCAGGAACCCCACTCGGCCTTCCTGAGAACACTGGAAAATATGAAGGTCTCTCCAAACACCATTATGTTGGGCGACTTCAACTACCCAAACATAGACTGGGAGCATTACTCTAGCTCCAACACCCTAGCCCAAAGGTTCCTAGAATTTATAAACTCAAATGCTATGGAACAACTTGTTACCACTCCCACAAGTGGAGAAAACATACTGGACCTGATCATCACCAACATGGGGACTCTATGCTCCAGACCAGAAGTGTATCCCTCACTGGTAAGATCAGACCATAAACTAATCTCACTGGATATTCACATCCCGACCCCACTCCCTGCCCAGAAAACCACAGTGAAAAACTTCTCTAAAGCAAATTTCACACTCCTCAAAACCGAGGTGGAATCCTTCAAAGCCCCCGGGCCTGTGGAAAATACGGCCCAGACCGCAGAATCCTTTATAAACGCATTCTATGAACACCTTCAGGAATGCATGGATCATGTGATCCCAAATAAAACCAAGACCCAATCCTCCAAAGGCAGACGTCCTGTCTGGTGGACCCCAGCCATAAACAAACTATACAATATAAGGAGGAAGCTACTAAATGATAGAGCAAAATCCCAAAAAGGGAAGGCATCATTGATCAGTATTAGCAAAAAACTACGGGCACTCATAAAATTGTCTAAGGCCAGCTTCAGGAGAAAAATTGCACAGGACACTAAGGATAATCACAAGGCTTTCTTTAGTTATGTTAGGAACCTGGGTGGTAATTCCCAGATATGCTCAGAATTAGTCCAAAATGACAAAAAATACACTGAACCCACAGACATTGCCAACATCCTAGCTGACAGGTTCAGCACAAACTCCCACCAAAAGGGCAAATATCTATCCCAGCATAGTGCTTCCCCCCTGACATCTCAGATGCTCAGGTAAGAGCCGCCCTCTCCAAAGAAAAAAAACACAGCATCAATGGGACCAGACAGTGTCGCGGGCTGCGTCCTACATGAACTCCAAGAAGAGCTAAACCCAAACATAAAACTACTGTTCAATCTCAGCCTTACTACAGGATATGTGCCTAAAGAGTGGCATACAGCAACAGTGGCCCCTCTCCATAAAGGTGGTGCCTCAACGGATCCTGGAAACTATCGCCCCATAAGCCTGACTAGCTTGGTCTGCAATGCTATGGAAAGGATCATCATGGACCTCATAAATAAAGATATTGGGGACCTAAAGACACTGGATCCTACCCAGTTCAGCTTTGTTAAGGGCAGATCCTGCCTCTTAAACCTGGTTGATTTCTTTGAAACAGTCACCAAGGCCATTGACGAGGGGAAGGTGGTCCACACAGCCTACCTGGACCTCGCAAAAGCCTTCGATACAATACCCCACTCGGGCATTATAGATAAGCTCACCAGCTTAAATATAAACCCCTATGTCACTAGATGGATTGCAAACTGGCTCAAGGACAGAACCCACATGGTTAGAATTGCTGGAGCCATGTCAGACTCCAAACCAGTTACAAGTGGTGTCCCACAAGGCTCAGTCCTGGGACCTCTCTTGTTCGGTATATATTTCCCGGAGGTACAGGCCAACACAGAAGGACTGTGGCTAACCAAGTTCGCAGATGACTGCAAACTGGGCACCATAATCGACTCTCCAGCCGACATAAGCATCCTCCAAAAGGGCCTCATAGAAACAGACAACTGGTGCCAGAGCCATGGCCTCAAGCTAAATGCCAAAAAGTGTATAGTCATCCCCATTGGCAAAAACAAAGTGCCCACAAATTACCACATAGGTGGTAATCCATTAAGTACAGAAGAAGTAATTAGGGACTTGGGGGCCCAAGTTGATAGCAATATCTCATTTGACAACCACGTGGCCAAAGTGTTTAGAAAAACATTTTATATAGCCCACCTAATCATGAAGGGATTCACATCTAGATCAGGGCAGGTCATCGTGCCTCTTTACTCATCCCTCATCAGGCCCATAATTGAGGACAATGCCCCTTTTGGGATGTACCTTACCAGACACCTGCAGCAACTGGAAAGACCCCAAAAGTACCTCACCAAGAGGATCAAAGGGCTCAAACAGATGCCATATGCTGCCTGGTTAAAGAAACTTCAGCTCTACTCAGTGACAAACCGCCTGTTCAGAGGCGATCTGTGCCTGACGTATAAAGCCATGTCCAACCCAGAATTAATGGACATGCTGCACCTCAGAAAATCCAAATCCCATCGAGCTATGTGCTTGAGAGACTTGAACCTCAGCACTGAAATAAATAGGACATGCTGGAGGGACAGATTCATAACCCAGAGGCTCCCTTCAATCTGGAATAAAATCCCAGTCCAGGTTAGGCAGAGTCCCTCATTGACTCTCTTCAAAAGGAATATTGATGAGTGGATGGGAGATCGTAGGTTTACCCCGGGTATCACTTCTGTGTCACTGTTAGACAGAGGCACAGTATACTAACCTCGAAAAAGGGCATAGCAAAATAAATTTAAAATGGGTGGCAAAAGCCAAACACATTCTGGCTAGGCTTATAAATGCCCTAGGGCAGATAGCCTAGTATGAACCTATGAACCTATAGGCCTGACATATGGATAATATGAGAGATTGTTGTCACATGTAGTACACAGCCAGTACTTACCAGAGATTCCTGCAGCTCCTGCAGTGCTGCTGTAGGCCCCTGCCAGCCTCCCTGACCAGTTTTTGTCTTGTCTTTTCATCAGATTTTGAAGGAAATCCAGTTCTTTGCAACATCACTGTTGCCCCATATTTTCTCCCCTTTTTGATGACTGTCTTCACTGTGTTCCATGGTATACACAATGCTGTGGAAATGTTTTTGTACACTTCTCCTGGCTGATACCTTTCAACAATGAGATCCCTTTGATGCTTTGTAAGCTCTCTGTGAACTATGGCTTTTGCTGTAGCAGGCAACTGAGTAAATGTCAGGGAAATCCTACTAGGACAGCTGATCATTATTTGGTGTTAATCAGAGTCTCTAACTGATGGCAGGGGTGTACCCAAGAATACTGAATGCTGTAATTAGACCTAAAGGTGCTTCAACAAATTATTAGTTTAAGTCTGTGCACAGTTATGCATCCAGCTTATTGTATGTTTTTTATTTTTCATATTTGTTACCCTAACAGATTTGTTTGTTTTTCAATTGAATTGTACAGTTTATAGGTCACATTAAAGGTGGGAATAGTTTTGAAATTATTTATTGTGGTCTCATTTTTGTATATCACAAAAATCTGCCATTTTAATAGGAGTGTGTACACCTTTTCTATCCGCTGTATAAGAGTAATACTTAAAATATGTCCCTAGTTTTGTGCCTTTGTCCCCCCATTTTGTCAGTCTTTGTCCATATTTCTTGCACTGATACATTGTGAGGTAGGCTACAGATATGTTACATCTCCTGCAAATAGGCCCCTGTGATAACCACTGCGATGCAATGCAGTTAACCCCACCACAAGTGAACATGCACATATCGCAATATGGCTAAGAATGACAGTTGTGTGCATGGTAAAATGCATGGCCTTAAAATGCCTGGGGTATTGTTGAGCCACAACAGGACAATTCCATACTCACCAGCTTCAGGCTGCTGTCCCACATCCAAACCAGAGGGCCCTATGTAGTTGTG
Source organism: Protopterus annectens (assembly GCF_019279795.1). Lineage (NCBI taxonomy): Eukaryota > Metazoa > Chordata > Ceratodontiformes > Protopteridae > Protopterus > Protopterus annectens. Next base: position 1,856,839,107 of record NC_056737.1, read on the forward strand.
GGAGAGAGGTATTGTCAGCAGACTCACATGTGTCATTCGTACAAGATGAAGGCTACTTTTCTGCACATGTACAGTACAAGCTCCAATACTACACAATTTGCTGTCCTCCACCATAGATATGCACTTCTGTGCATTACATAACCCCACCCACAACTGTGTTTTGACCTGACATATGCATCTAGATACTCTATGGCTACCAGTATAGCTGCTACAGTAGTAGATTGATGTCCACTTGGACCTTGCCTGCATGCTCCTCACCTGTTGTCTGGGTGCCACCCACCTCCAAAATGTGGGTGTCTTGACTTTGCTGTTGTTTTGTGGTGGGTGCCCCAAGGTTGACAATAAGCTCCTTCATAGGTGTAAGTGGGGCCTGCATAGTAGGTCCCCCACGTGCGGTCCCTGGCCATTGCAGCAGCCCTTCGTCAGGCATGCCGGATGAGGTCAGTCGCCCGATGCCTGACCTGTTTGCATGTTCTTGCATGCTGACCCACATCATTTACCCTGTGGACAAGGTCATCCGACAGGGTGGTCTGTTCCTGCAGATGTGTTGTCTACTGCCAAACATCAGCCCATGGTGCTGGACTATGGCATCGATGATTGCTGATGTCTCAGCATCAGTGTATGGCAGCTGTCTGGCATGCTGCATTTCACCTGGAAGACATAAACAGAGAAACACATCACAGGACCTCATACATCGGTCAGTGTTATTTACAGAACCTGCACATTAACATTGACTAGCGCTAGCCACCACTTAATACTACATCATACCCCTGTCATCTATCAGCACAATATGAGCTTGCATTGCACTCCTGGTCCTGATGTGTCATGCTAACCCCAATGAGGGCCAGTAAATTGCATACTCCTCCATTCATCTTTCATTTTTGTGTAGAGGGATGACAGTGGTCATCCTCCATGCAGATGGGATGTTGATGGTGCTCAGGTTTTGTTTGACTATAGTGGGTAATGGAGCTGGGAGCACATGCCTGAGTTCATGTAGGATGCAGACAGGGATGTTATCAGGTCCCATGGAGACTTAATTTTGTTGCCTTTAAGTAGGCATTATGGACCTGCTCCCTGATGATGAGGGGAGGGGTGCGGGTGCTGTGCATATCCACCTATACTAATGGGGGGACAGGAGGGGTGATGTTTTCACTTAACCTTTCTGTAGCGGGTTGGCTATAGCTATGGCATATGTGTATTGTGGTGTGATTGTCCACCAGTACAGGGTGGGTTGGGTTGTTGCCTCTGAGATTGAAGACATATGTGACGATGGCCTTGTGACTGGCCTTGGTGGATGTGTCCAATTTGTACTCATAGTTAGCCTTACAGTTATTCACCTATGACCTTATATGCTTGCTCAAACAAAGGTGGACTTGCTTCCAAGTTGGTGCCTGCTCCTACTTGGCCCTGTACAGCCAATATAGCAACCTATCATGTAGTTTGTGATTTGCTGCTGTCCACCAAAGGGGATTATTCTATCATGGTGGAGACCAGTTTTATGAGTCAGGAATTGCTGAGTCTATACAGCTATGCAGGTGCTCATATAGCACTGTTTGTAGTAGGCACAGACACAAGGTCATAACACAGTTGGACACTTCTCCAATTTCAACCTGATAATTATGCTTATTATAGTACCCATTTTTGTGTCAGTGCAATGCACCCACCAGTAGCTGTAGACATTTATGTCTGTTGGATGCACTGAAACTATGATTACATGTGTACAACATGTACAGCTTATTTACCTGACATTTTGCACCTCATGTCTGTTGTTTTGATGCTTCCAGCTACACCTACTCATACATACATACATGTGCATAGGTAATACCTGATATACATTTCTGTTCTATGTCAGTATGGCACACTGTGTTGACACATTTGCTGATCAGTCATACCTTTCAACCTGTTAGAGCAAGACATCTGGATGACAGCACACATAAATGGGGGGCAATGGCCCAAAATTAGTGACACCTTATTAATATTGCTGTAACACACTTCAGTTATTTAATAGCAGAGTAGGCTTTGCATTCACAGAAATACCCTGGAGGATGCCCAACATTCATATGTATGCTATTATGTTCTGATGTCAGTCTTCACAGATTTGCCAGACATAACACAACTCTATGAGGAAATGACTACAAACATGAGGCACACGGTCAGTGTGCAGAACACTAGACAACTGAATGGTATGAGCTATGTATATCACATGCAGTTCAACACTCACTTCTGTGACTAGTAGATTACTATGCACATACCCTGTATAGGTCTCTTAAATTTGTAAGACAAATGTGTATCATAGTTGTATTCACAAGTAACTCACAGATATTTATGACATCCCAGTAGCTGGTCTAGCAGTGTCACAGTTAGTATTGTTCAACAGACACTCCAGTAGTAGTCATATGTGAGCCGTCCTTTCCTGGGGTGACTCAGGGGCCTGAGCTGTGATGTATGTAACTGCAGACAGAGCCAGATGCTATGGCCATAGGTGATGTTCAGCAATATATCAGTACAGCAAGTCTTGTTGAGACATATTTGTGTAACTTCCTATTTCCCACTATTGCATACAACCTACCACATTCCATTACATGCTTACTTGTTTGACATACCTTTTTTTTCAAGCATTCTTGTATTTTGTTTCACTCTCTCTGTGTCTACACATCTAGAGGGATAGACCTGTTTTGCATAGGCAGCAGTTTGCCTTTTGTAGGTAATGCTCATGAGTAGGTGATGGCCTGTATACCAGTTGGTGTTCCCCACTTGCTAACTGCATGCAGAACAGCTGTGTTGTTATTCTAATAGCCAATGGCATGGCAACACACTCCTGTAATTGAGTACATCATGTGGGCATTGCCCCTTTTCCTTACCTGTGAGGAAGACATCATGGAGGTGTGTGAACTACAGCATCACAGAGGGTAGGTGGAAATACCTATTGCAACCAGATATGTGGAGACAGCCCAACAAAATGGGGGAGAAGGTTCCAGACTTAGGCACAGAATGTAAGTATTGCTGTTATACAGCTGGAATAATGCTAGATTAACAGGGTTTGTCTGGACATACATTTTCTGCTTGATCTCAAGTCTGACAGTGTTATGTGGATGACATAACTCTCAACTGTAGGGCTATCCGCAGAATGGCCAGAGGTTTGACTCTTATGTTTGGTCTGTTCCTCAGACAGTTTTTGTCCTTGGAAAATCAGTAGGATACTGTGGGGATTGCAGTCAGTAAATGCTAACATACATTTGTGTTTCTGTCTTCATACCCCTCAAATAAGATATGTTACAACAAACCCTGTAACACCAGCAACTTTCTATGTTTATAACAGCAATATTTCAAATATGCCCCTGTTTTTGGGCCTCTGCCCCTCAATTATGTCAGGCTTTGTCCAGATGTCATGCACTAAGAGGTTGATAGGTATGGTATATCATTATTTAGCACCTTCATTCCTAATATCGTCCCAGTCATGTAGCAGAATCCCAGATATGTTATGAGGAAGAGGCCATATATATGAGGCCAAAGCCTGGACATTCTATGGGAATCTGTACAGTTGAGAGGTCTGTGTATATCTGTCCATTGTTAACAGACTGTCAGGACTACGTAGCAGTTTAGTGTATAAATGTTAGTTGGGCTGTGTAAGGAGGGGGGTAGATGTGAGTGTCATAGGTCCTATTCTATCTGACTATGCATGTTTCTCCAGTTTATGGTGGTCTATTGGCTGTATATGTTTGTATGGGCAGACTAAGACATGTCCCATACCACCTCACGATTCCTACTACACTGTGACTTGGGGCAGTATATGTAGGGGTAGTGTATGAGTGGCAAGCAGGATGTATTTGTTCACACAGTTGTTATACTCTAGTGTTCAATTGGCTTACCGGTATGTTGCTGCGACCATGGTACAATTGGTTGTGGATATGCACTTTCACACCGGTGTCTGTTTTTCACTACTGTTACATTCCTGTAGTGCCTGATATATTTGCAAATGCATGTGTAATTCCCCATAGCTGATTTGGGGTAGTGTTGTGTCAGTCTGACTGTAGTTTGGACGGTGCTTGTTGACATGCTTGGCAGCCCAGTGTAGTTTCCCTAATGTTATGTTATGTCCAGATATTCATAGGATGTCAAGTTGTCTGTCTCATATCTTTAGTGCGGTCCCCATAACTGTGGTGTATTTCTGACAAATCAGTGGTATGATGTTCAGATTGAAGTCACTAACTAATGAGAACCAATTGAGTCACAGATTTGTGATATTTCAGGCAATATATGTTAGAACAGACAGTGTTACTGCAGCAACTTTCACAGCTTATCTACTCAATTATTTCAGATACAGTATGTCCCTATTTTCATGTCTTTGTCCCCCCACATTGTCAGGTTTGTTCCAGATTCCTTGCACTAAGGGGTTCTGAGCATACCTCTCACATGCCCGGATTGTCGCACAATGTCCAGGTTTTTGGCTCATATTTTTGTTCTGTTCCACAAATTATTTGTGTTTTTCTGGTAAATCACTGTGATGATATGAGGATTTATGTCAGTTTCAGATCTCATATCCTTTGGAAAATGTATGCTGCAACAAACCCTGTTACTGTAGCAACTTTCTAAGTTTATAAGAGCGATATTTAAAATATGTCCCTATTTTTGGCCCAATGTCCCCCATTTTGACAGCCTTTGTCCAGATTTCTTGCACTAAGAGGTTGAGAAGTACGGTTCTGAGGTATGACTGCACTACATATTACACACACACACACACACACACACACACACACATATATATATATATATATATATATATATATATATATATATATAGATATATATAGATATATATAGATATGTATATATATATATATATGTATAAATATATATATATATATATATATATATATATATATATATATATATATATATATATATATATATATATATTTATATATTCACTAGACAATCTCGAAATACTGAAATGTCGAATTTCAGTATTTCGAGACTGAATAGTGGAAACCCACATACCCAAAAACTGAAAACCGCGAATAGCACAATCACACCATTCACACACACACACACACACACACACACACACACACACACACACACACACACACACACACAAACCAGCACATAAGCACACACACATACACCTACCTAACTATACTAAAACAAATGTAACAACACACACAAACACAACATAACACACAAACACACCTACCCCTATCTATAAGCAGGGTCACAAGCCCCCCTGCATTCCCCACATCCCCCTACTTATATATTCTAACTCAAAGGTCGCACTAAACACACAAACACACAAAAAACACTACACACACTCACACACACTAAAATCCCTACTAAATACCCTTACACAGACACCACTTACCTGAAACCCCAGATAAATCCACAAACCACACCATACGTCACAAATGTGACACCACAATAGCGGATTCGACATTTCCGCATTCGACGTAGTGCAGTTTTGCGTAACTGCACTTTCCACTATTCAGTCTCGATGTACTGAAATTCGACATTTCAGTATGTTGAGATTGTCTAGCGAATCTATATATATATATTAATATATATATATATATATATATATATATATATATATATATATATATGTGTGTGTATATATATATATATATATATTTTTTTTTTTTTTTTTCATATCTCTCTCTCTCTCTCTCTCTCTCTCTCTCTCTATATATATATATATATATATATATATATATATATATATGTGTGTGTGTGTGTGTGTGTGTGTGTGTGTGTATATCTACAAGACCTGACTGATTCCACAGAGATTTTTCCTACTGTTGAATGACTCTATTGCATGATATGTTTGAAAAAGCATTAGAAATTCCTACAGCTCAGATAATGTAGTGATACATTGATCTGACTATAGTGTATAGAACCCTGGTTTTGAGACTTGGCAAGGCTGATTATTTTGTTGCTGGGCAGAACAATGGCTGATGGAGACAGAGTGATTAAAGCACTTTTAAGCAGTTGTAAGTGGGTTTGCATGGTTTTGTGCGAAGCTAAGTGATGCTAAGAGACGGTTAAGTCCCCTTAACTTCCCTTAGTGGCACTTACTTCCGCTTACACCAGCACTAATTTTAATTAAAGAAAAGAAAAAAGGGTGATAGGAAAGTGGTGAAATGGGGGCAAGCAGGGGGTATAACATTAGGTAAACCAGCGAGGGATGTGCAGGACGTCTGTAGGAAAGGACCATAGCTTTACATTTCTTCTGCAGCAACACCTGTGAATAATGTGTAGAATTTGGAATTTACAGCCTCACACCCCACATGGAAGGCTGTTGACAACAGATATTTGTAGAATAATTTCTGGGTAGATTGATTAATTTCACTGTACATGGGGGTGAAATGTCGAGCTCTATATGGGGCAATGATTTTTTTGTTGGACAGATGCCCTTTTTTTTATTAAGGTGAGATTGGGATGTTTTGGGAATGAATGTAGGTATGTTTGGTGAGGTAGGTTGGGAAGGATTGGTTGCATTTGCAGACAGACAAGACACACCAGACAGCAGACAGGGGTGGTATATGACACATGAAGAGAGTAAACACCTTGGATGGGGAGGGTGGTTGGGAACCAGAGGTCCATGTGCCCACAAATAGATACAGTGAGAATGAGGTCCCCACCCATGGGCAGTCACCACTGCACCTTCATGGCCCTGAAGGTGGCTGTGCTGGGCACTGAACAACAGGGGCAGCCTGCCCCTCTAGGTGCATCAGACAGCGCTCTATCTGGTGCAGATGTCCATCCAACTCAGAGTGGAAGACATTGCACACCATACCCAAAACTTGCGGCAGGTGACAGGCTCCTCTCCACAACCGCGCTATGGTGGGATGAGCCCCGTCCCCTGAGGTGGTTCCACCTGAAGGTGGTGCATGACCAGCAGATGAGGTTGTTCCAGGTTGGGTCCCAGACATGCTGTGGCCCGGTGCCACAGCCAGATGGGGTGGGACAGGCAGATCCACCCGGATTTGCCTTCCCAAATGTGCTATGTTGTTGTGGTTATCCAAGATAAATTGGTTAGTCATGAATAAAACATTTCAAAATGAGTTATAACAGCATGCATGGATGTTCCAATTAACCCAAACTAACAGATTTGAAACAGCTGCATAGCAAACAGAACACATGTATAAATGGAATAACAGTAAGCATTTTAACAGCATGCAAGTTACACTGACGTTAACAGGCCACCAATAATAGTATTTGAACAAGGTATAATAATATGAAACCAATCAAATATATGAACAATAATAAAACACATGTCGCAACAATAGGTTTTGAGAACAACATACCCATGTTATACAAATAATAATTATTGTTGCAGATGGGGGGGTAGAGAGAAAAAGTCCATTAGCAACTGTATAGGCTTCCATTTTGTCACAACTGTACTACTCAATACACCACAGGTCTGCCCTTTACATCTACCTATAGCCCATAACTTCTGTAGAACATACATACCCATTAGACTGTCAACTTGTAATGGTGTGGAGCAGACTGGGAAGACAATGGCTACATTACTGGAAGGGGGCTTTTACATGTCAGGGTTATGTAGTTGACAGAGAAGGGGTATCTTGCACTAATGTTGTGTGAGTCTGCTACTGGCATACTTCCCTGTATTCCAGTATCCAAGGTTATTGGCAGCAATGACCACTAACTGTGACAGCATGACACTTGAGAGACATGTATCGGGGAGTGTCATTTGCAGGCATATGGGTTTGGATAGTGGAACAGTTGTACACGGCATATTAGTATACCATTCATACAGCTACTACACATATTTCTTTACCTGTAAGACCTGTGGAGAAAATATCCGTTAATACTTTCTGACTGTTTTCACAAATATTGAGGATTTCTTTAGTGTATACATGCACACATCTCAGTACTACTCCCTGGATTCAAACCATGTCTGAGTGTGCTAAAATGAACAACAGGGCTATTGTCCATCACACTGAGCTACTGGGAAACTGATGTCTCTTGTTTGATTTATTTCTGCCTAATACTCTCTGGGTTAGACAGTCAGATTTATAATGAGCACGCTGGTTGGGCTGGCCAGTCAGCGTGCATGTTTTGGAATGTTAATGGCCAGTCATTGTATAATTATTATTTAGTGATGTCTGTGCAAGAATAGTACTAGCACAACCCCAGCCTTGTTTACTGGATTGCTCGATGGCCATATTCTGTGTAGGAGCTGCTACACTATTCCTGCATAGAAAAAACAGCTTATTGAATCCCAGGATCAGTGTTTTTTTGTTCCTTTTCCTTTAACTACTCTAATACTTATGTTTTCATGTTTACTTTCTGCTAGTGAGGCTTGCAACATGCTTTAGTCATTTATGCCTGCTTATTCAGCAAGTCAGTGCCTGCCTCAATGTACATGTGCATTTTTCTCCAAAAGGCACACAGTTAATTATTTTTATACCTGAACATCTGCTGTGATGCTAACTTTTTTCACTTATAATCTAAGTAGTTCTACTTGTGTTGCTGTATACAGATATTCAAGTAAGAGTCACTTGTGTTTTCATGACATATTCAGAGATGAGTTTGCACTACTAGTTAATTTTGCTCAAAGTTGAATTCTTTGTTTTTTTCTCATTTAAAATGTTGTTCCATTCTTACTTTTTTGTCTGTGTAAACATTGTTGGGTATTTAAACTGATATACTTTATGGAACTTCATGTACATTACTTATGTTAGGCCTTCACTGAAAAGTAGTCTTGTGCAGACCAGTTGGACTTTTATAGTTTATAAATGCAAATTGAAGGAGTTCACCTATTTTATTTAATATTTAATGAGTGTAGGCATGTGTAATAGGGGTGATGCCATCCTAAAGGGAAATGAGTTAAAATGTAATATTTTTTCTTTCTCTAGTCCCTTGTTCATCTACAGTCAGTGTGTTTGTTCTCATGGCTTAAGAATGTTTGACCTTTGCCTTTTTGAATATAAAAGAAAGTACAGCTGTCCAAGAACTTACTATAACAGTAAATGTCCTACTGATCATTGTTTCAGTATTCCTGACAAATAGGTCATCAACTATGATGGTGATGGGGAACCAAAGCTTTACCAACTATCCAATGTATGACCTCAGCTCATATGCACTGGGGTATAAAGACAGATGTATGGCCATGGATTCTCAAACTACCTCCAAGCCAGAGGCATGGAGAATACTAGACATGAGACTGGTCAGCTTGAAGGGATTTAGCTTGACTTGGCAAGGCAAGGCAAGTCACCCTAACACATCTAAGAGAGCAAAGAGAGAGAGAGAAAGAGATAACTGAAGGTGGAAATGAGACAGAGAAGAGGGGATCGAGGGGGAATATAATACTGTAATAGTGTTTAGCAGAACATCTACTGTTATGGTAAGTTCTTACTCAACAGTAATATGTTCTGACTGAGATCATTGTTGCAGTATTCCTGACAAATGGGTGGTTTGCAGAGATGGAGGATGTAATGGTGGTAGTTATTAAGTGAAAGAGTTGTCCAGTAGCCTGGACAAGACTGATCTAGCAAAGACTGCCCTGGATCTGGAAAAAGCATCCATTTTGTAGTGTTTTGTAAAGGTATGTACCAAGGACCAAGTATTTGCCTCTAAAATAGATTTGGAAACCCCCTGAGGAAGCAACTGCCTTAGCAGAGTGAGCTTTAAGGCAGGAAGGTAGGGTCTTGATGTACTGAGAGTAACAGAAAGTGATAGCCTTAGAAATCCAGGATGCAATATTTTGTTTGGAGACTGGCTGACCCAGTTTAGAGGGCATAAAAGATAGGAATAGCTACTCAGTCTTTCAGGAGGATTTAGTCTTGTCCAGAAAAAATATGAGTTGCTTGTGAATGTCAAGAGAGCACAGGATCCTTTCCCCCTAAGATTTAGAGGTTGTGAAAGAATGTAGAGAGATGAATAGCCTGACTGAGGAAGAGTTCATGTTCATGTACTACCTTAGGCATGAATGGGTTAACCCTGAGAGTCACCCTGTCTTTGTGAAAAGAAGAATGGAGGGAATGGTCATGAAGGATTGGATCTCGGAGATTCTCCTGGCACATGAGAGGGTCAAGAGGAGGATGGTTTTCCAAGTACAGAATTTCAAAGAAGCAGGTTCAAAGGGAGGCAGATAAGCTTTTCTAGCACAAAATTAAGATCTTAAGAGGGGGGAGATGGGATTCATTGACCTCCGGCCTAGACATAAGTGGAGGACTAAAAGGATGGCAAGCATTTATATCAGATAAATGGGTTTTATAGAAGAGTAGGCCAAGCTTGATTAAAGAAGTCCACAGAGATACTGCAGAGCTGTAGGGACCTACGCTAAGGGTGGATCTTTACTCTGTTTACAGCATCATAACGAAAACCGCTTCCACTTTTCAGTGTAAGATTTTCTAGTAATGTATCTCCTAGTCTATTATAAGACTTGTACAATCTATTCAGAAAAAAGGTGCCTTTGAAGGATTAGAATCCTATCATTCACAGGGTCAGACTGAGAGATGGCAAATTTGGGTGGAGCAGCAATCCCTTTTACTGAGTTATAAGGTCCAGCTGTAGAGGGATTTTCCTGTTTGCCTTTGCTAGGTGAAACAGTAGGGGGATCCAGTGTTGCTTCAGTCAAAATGGAGCAAGTAGGAGGAGTTTGGGTGTCTCCCTTTCTACCTTGAGAAGGATCCTTTGAAGAAGAGGTAGAGGAAGAAAGGCATAGAGGAACCTCCCTGTCCATTGGAAGGAGAAGGCATCCATCTTCCAGAATGAGGGACAAGGATTTTTGGTGCAGAATAGGGAATGCTGGTGGTTGCTTGATGAAGCAAGCAGGATTACTTGAGAGGTGCCCCACTAGAGAGTGATGTTGAGGAAGACCTCCCTGATCAGAGTCCATTTGTAACAATCTTCCATGGAGCAAATTAAACCGTCTGCTAGAACATTGTCCAGAGAAGGAATGCATGTGGCTGTTAGCATGATGTTCATGTGTGTTGCTAAATTCTTTATCTCCTGTCCCACCCTGCATACTTCATTAAATCTGATGCATCCATGTTTTTTATGTACCACATGATTGTGGTGCTGTCTGTAAATACTTGTTAAGGTCCTGGTTTCTATATGTTGGCAAAAGTATGAAGGGCTTGCAGTACAGCCCTCATTTCTTTTAGACTGATGTGTTCGTTCCATACCTCTCAACTTCCATATCAGAGAATCAGGGACAAAGAACCTTAAAATCAGTGACATTCAGGGAGACATAATTAATATGGACACACACACACATTCAATGGACACACCCACATGTTCAATAAAAACAAAATAGATAATATGGAAGGGCTAGTATCCTACTTTATACACAATATTTAATATTAAGCATACAAAAAGTAACAGAAATAAAATATTGTCACCTACATACTCCTGGTTAGCAAAGTCTTAACCAAAATATATTTTTCTTCCTTGTTCAAATGTTTACATGTGAAGTTAAGGAAAGCAGTATAGTTATTTTTAAAGATTCCTTAAGGCAGCAAAACCCTTCCCTTTAGTCTCCCATCTCATGCCATGGAGCAATTTGAAGAAACCTATTTCCCCATGTTCTTCAAAACAAAACAAAACAACAAAAAAAATCTACCAACTCTTACTTACTTACCTGTACACTGCAGAAAACAAACACTTAAAATAAAATCCTCAATTTCACTCAATGACCACCTCAGCTCAGACCTCCTGGGAACAATTTCATAGCTCTTCACTCCAACCATGGTTCTGGAAACTGCCAAATTAAATGTCCTCTCAATTTCCAAAACCAATCCATAGCCATTAATCAATGTAGGCATATGGCATTTCTTGCTCTCACTCCCTCTGACTTTGGCTCAGTCGATGAGTTTGCTGTTTTTGGTCTCAGAATCCTAGATCATCTTCTCCAGCTCCAGTAATAACCATGAGCGAACCCTTCCATCTCCATACTGACTTTGCTTGATATTCCTACAGCAAAAAAGCTTGGGAAATTAATTGTACCATGTAGAACAATTTCCTGAGCACTACAAGAATACTAGGTCTGCCACAGCCACTTCCTCACAAAAGGAAATGAAAATGACCAGCAGATGCATGCAAAGCAGGTGCAAAAAAGCTATGCTCTGATTGGCTGAGACATCTACAGCTGGATTAGAGCTTGTTTTACTGAAAATCTCAGGAGTACATGCACCCAAATTGGATATTTGGGAAGGTAAGCTTATTTAAGCTTAAAAACATGTGGTCCCTGACAATTCGGGACAATGAGAGTTAAGGTTCTTTCATGAATTGGGCTTGCTATTTCCCCTGCATTCAGTGGGATCCTGTCCAGGTCCCCCAGGCTTCATTTGAGTTATCTGTGTGGATCTACTGAAGTAGAACAGGAGTTGAGAAAGGTAATTCTGGGTTGTGGGTGACAAGTGCCTTCCACCAAGATAGCTTGTTCTTGATACAAGGGAGGAGGGGGAATCAGAGTGTAATAAACTAAAAATATCAGCACAGGCAGAAACATTTAGAAGATATTCAGATAAATATAAAGAAAAAGTACAAAATAAGCAATTTATTGATGACCCAAAAAAGTCTTATAGATAATTGGGAAACAAGGCAAAGGGAACTGAAACACCACAAAAAAAAAAAAAAAAGAAGAAATAGATACATTTTGGAGAAATATCTAGGAAGAGCTTGTGGAACATAACAAATATGCTAAATGGATAGAAGAAGTAAAAGAAAGAATAACAATTTCAAATGTACAGGATATGAAATGGGTGAAGTAACAGCCAGAGAGATTGAAACAAAGTTAAGAAAAACTCTTAACTGGAAATCCCAAGGCCCAGATGTATTACCTAACTTCTGGCTAAAAGTATTAACATCTTTACATGAAGATTTAGCCATGAGTAAGAACTATTTGTATCCACACCCCAAACAGACACAAACCTAGTTAACAACAGGAAAAACAATGCTCCTACTTAAGAGCGAATTAACATGCTATCCTAAAAACTATAGCCCAATAACTTGCCTTCTGACGACCTATAAACTATACACTGGGAACTGATGCCGAAAGAGTTTATAGATATTTAGAAGAAAACTCAATCATGGCAATAGAACAAAAGGGTTATAAAAGAAAGTTATGTGAAACAAAAGATCGCTTGCTAAATAAAGTCATAATGGAGAACTGTAAAAAGGGGAAGAATCTAAGTTTGGCATGGATAGACTACAAAAAAAAAACATTTGACAGTATCATATATTCATGAATAAAAGAGTGTTTAAAAATGTATGAGATACACCATACTCTGATTGATTACATTACAGCGACCATGAAACAGTGGCAAACCACTTTGCAGTTAAACCATGATAAAGAATAAGTTATTATTCCAGGGATAAAAATCCAACGGGGGATATTCCAGTGTGACTTTTTGTCACCACTGCTTTTTTGTCTTGCCCTTAACCCATTAAGCTGTCTACTTAACAGATTAAGTCATGGTTACAATTTGTCTCCTAGAAAACAACAAAGTGTAAAGAATTATCTTCTTTTTCTGGACAATTTAAAACTGTATAGTTACTCAGATGAGGAACTGAAAGCACAACTAAAAGTAATCAAAACTTTTTCAGATGATATAAGAATGCCATTTGGTCTTGATAAATGTGCAAAATCAACCTTTAAAGCAGGAAAGCCATAGCACTAAGAAGACATTGGTGTGGGACAGGAATGTGATATAAAAGAACTTGAGCAAGAGGGAGTGTATAACTATTTGGGAACTGATGAAGGATCAACAACAAAACATGAACAAATGTGAATAAAACTTAGTAAGAATTATTTTAGAAGACTTAAATTAATACTGAAAGCAGCGTTGACATCTAGGAACAAAGTTCAAGCTCTAAACCAAGTTACTCTTCCTGTCCTAACGTACAGTTTTGGAGTGATTGACTGGCCCCAACAGGTGAAGGATAGGCTGGACAGAAAAACAAGAAGGATGCTTCATGCTCATCAAATGATTTATAAAAATCAATGCTTACCATACCAAAACTATATATAAAGAACAGGGAATATCTTTTGAAGTGTGTTAGATCTCCAGACTCACTGACTTCCCTTGTGAATATAACAAAATGAGATGAAACACCAGGAACTTTCTTTGATGGACTTACAACACTAAACTACACCACAGTGGAGCCAAGTGGAGGAAGCAGACATAGATATGTATTGGCAATTGTTATTGTTGCAGGACTGTTGTGATTAAGCTGGCGTTCGTGAGAGTAGAAAAACTAGTCTGCTTGTTTTTCTCCAGGCAAGCAACAGGAAGATGATGTCATATAATGAACACTGGAGGCTGGAAAAAAAATGCTGTATATAATTGTGCACTGTGCTATGCATTACTATATGAGAAGATGCTACCTTGACTTGTATGCATGGTATGTCCAGCCGGAAGAGGTATATAGTTGAAGACTATTTATTCATTTATCTAACTTATGATAGTTATGGACAATATTTCTATAATAAGAGATAGAGGGGAAACCTTTGTATCTGGAGCTTAGACTTTTGTACACATCCTATTTATTGTCTTTTATTTTATTTCTCAGTGTGTGACATCCCAAGTATATTTTAAACTGTATTTCCATTATTATCTTTACAATTTAAGTAAAGTTCATTTGTTCACATATAAGCTCTTATGACTGGCTTCCATTATTTATTATACAGAAACAGTGGGTGTCATCCGGTCATCTGCAGTTAACATTGGTGGCAGTTATGCCATTCCCTCATCTCTGAATGTGTTACTGTTGCTTTAAGATTTGCTATTTATTTTTTTGTAGTTAAGTGTTTGTCTCAGGGTTTTGGAAGTTTAGCATGTAAAGCTTAGTAGATTGGGATAATCTCTTGAGGACTACTCTTTCTTTCTCTTTGGAATTAGACTAGAAGTGGTAATACTTCTGCTCATGATTTTCAGTCTCTGAGGTTAAGAAACATATCTCATTTAGTAATGGCTATTTGGAATGAGTTCTTGCTCGTTAAGAGAGAGAATAAAAGCTAATTGTTTTATTTTATTTTTTATCAGTATTGACCCAATGCTAGGTTGCAGGAATTCAAAAAGATATTAGCAAGTATAGTGGCGGTTACTGAAAGTAGAGCAAAGGGGGTGGCTACCCCAGGAGCAAGCTGTTAGGGGCAAACTCAGCAGTTGCCGATAGTGCAGGAGTGCAGTACAGGAGAAGATATTGCAGCTAAAAAAAGCAATGAAAATACTGCATTTACTTTCACAGCTATTTAAGCGCAAAGTGGACTAATGGATGGGTAATCATAAATTCAGCCCTGGTCTGGCACCTATGTCTGTGATGGACAGAGGCAGTCAGTAAATCATCCCCTTTATAAATCAAATTTGTGGGTCACATTTGGATTGCATGGATAGGCTTTCAAGGGCCTTAGTGGCCATCAGCCTAGTATACACTTATGAACCACTGATGAATTAACTGTAGCATTGTTCCATTTATAGCGGTTTCAGCACAGAAGAGCATTTAGCTCTCTCTTTATTTTTGTCTCCAACTTTAAGAAGACCCTTTTTGTTCATCTTTGATTTGAGAAAGACACTGGTACAGAGAAATTGCATAGGACACCAGATGGCACAGGTATGGTTCTGAGGTTGCTGAAGGAAGAGCGTAAATTGCAGGGATGTAGTACACATTGTCTGTGCATGCTGTAATGTACATGCATGTAGCTGTGCTCATTCTGTACTGGGGCTGCCATTTGTATTTATATAGCATGAAAGTAGATGGCACATGTGGCAACATCGCCTCTAGATTTTTCTTTTTTTCTTTTTATTATTATTTTTATTGTCATTATTAATATTATTTATTTGAAAAATTAAGATATGTAAATTAGTGGGACCCATTTCCAGCAGAAGCCCAGAAATACAAATGCAAAGATATGTACATGAAAGAAATTGCACACACACACACACACACACACACACACACACACACACACACACACACACACACACACACACACACACATATAGCTATAAGGATGTACTTCTCAACATGGAAGTACACAAACAATCTGTCCTGAAAGACTGAAAGCCAAATCACTGAATAAGACAAGACACTTATTTTTTTAAGGGGGGGCAAGTCCCCCTGCACCCCCACACCCCATGCTAATTAAATATATGCACACATGTTGGGAGGGTGGCCTAATGGTTAAGGTGTTTGCCTTGCAAACACAAGGTGCAGGGTTTGAGTCTCACAAGGGATAATTGGCTAGCCTTAAAATGGCTTGCAAGGGCAGTTAGCTTAGTATGAACCTATGACATGTATCTGTGCCAACACATGCTACAAGTGGAATTCCCACAGAGTTACCTTACTAAAAGGATCCAGGGCCTAAGTCACATGTTTTACATGGACTAAATTAAACCCCTGTTACCATATTCGGTGTTCTATATACTGCTAAGATGTGACCTATGTCTGGTATACAAGGCATACCCCAACCCATTACTGACAGATATACACATATGCATATAAGCAAGTCAAATGGCATCTGTATCACTTGATCGAGGGATTTAAAACTCTTCTGCAATATCAACAGAATGGTTGGGTTGGGAGGGTGGCCTAATGGTTAAGGTGTTTGCCTTAAAAACACAAGGTGCAGGGTTTGAGTCTCACAAGAGATAATTGGGCTAGGCTTAAAATGGCTCGCAAGGGCAGTTAGCCTAGTACTAACCTATGAACCTATAAAACTCCTGTTGTCGCCTGGAATAATATTGACCGGAAAAGGTTGAAAACAACATAACCAACACAGTACTATATATAAACAGTGAAACAGCCTTGCCACATGCAAATTCTAAGTTTACAAAAACAAAAGCATTATTTTTTGCAGGGAAGTAAGCTCACTGCACCCCACACACCCTGCAAATTATTTATACATCTTAAGGGCAAATTTCCCAACCCTTGGATTTGTGCTATCTCACACACCTTTCGATCAGCTGCCTAGTCAAACATCTACATCCTTTAGGCAGGTGTCAACCTAACATTCATTTGATTGGGTCACGAGCACCCATCTGACTATCTATCTATCTATCTATCTATCTATCTATCTATCTATCTATCTATCTATCTATCTAGTTGGGAGGATGGCCTAATGGTGTTTGCCTTACAAACACAAGGTGCAGAGTTTGAGTCTCACAAGGGATAATTAGCTAGGCTTAAAAATGTCTCGCAAGGGCAGTTAGGTTAGTACTAACCTGTGAATCTGTTTTCTCAGTAATAACACAGTGCAAGACTCACAATAGAATAGTGCCAAGATATGTTGTCCAAAAACAACAAATTTGAAATGAGACCAGCTTGTTTGTTGAGAACCATCTCCTGCTCCAGAAACGGTACATTTTTTCAAAAATTAATACAAATAATTTACAATGCAGTGGGCTAGAAAGAAACCTCATTATACCCAAGATGGCAGTATAGATGGTTGTTTCATGATTACATTTTAACACAGCAGGGCTAGAAGGGCTTGTTCATACTGAGACTAACTTTCAAAAGTGTTTATATTGTTATAAACTATCTTCTGCTGTGTCTTTCTGGTGTGCGAACAGCTGACTTTAAATGTCAGACATTGTTATTTTCAGTTAACAGCAGGAACATAATGGTGAATTCAGTAAAGAAGGAAGGTTCTAATGAAATGGAATCTTATACATAGGATTGATCTTATGATCTAATATACATAGAGCTGCACAGCATGAACCCAATTAACAAGAGAAATAGTCTGGGTCACTTCAGAGTTAACACAAGTGAAACCTAGGGTGGAATTAGATACAGTACTTGCTTTGCCAATTATTTCTTTGTAAAGGTGTGACATATATATACTTTACACATAGCAGCACCGCATCAGCTAGAAGTTATATTAAAGATCTCCAAAAGGAGGAATGTGCAAGGGAAGGGAAAAATAATTGTGTCAGTGATATGCAAAGAATGAAGAAATTGGAACTGCATGCAACATGGTGGCTCAGTGTTGTCATCTTTGCCTAACAGTCTCTGTTTTAGTATTCAGTTCAGTCTTCAGGTAACTGCTTATGTGGATTTTATATGTCCTTTCCATGTTTGTATGTGTTTCTTTTCGTATTTTGATTTACTAGAACCTCAAAACATGTACTGGTTGACTGCCTCCTTTGCATTAACCATATGTAGTGCATTAATTATTCTTGTGGTCCAGATCACACTTGAAAAGTGTCTGAGAGAAATGAGTTCACCTACCTGATTAACAAATAATTAAAATCAAAATACATATGTGACACAGAAGTGATAGCAATGAAGACAAGGACTTCCTCAAAATGACCATGGACTAGAACGTGTCAGGATTATTAGCAAACATTAAGTAACATTTTTCTCAAAGATGTATGATCATTAGAGGGAATAAAAGCAAATATTAGAACCAAATGTTAACCTACAATTCCTTGGGATGAAGACTGGTACATGGCTGGAGTGTTACTTAAAGTCAAACTCAGTGAATAAGCTACAGTCATAATGCCAGTATTAGGATGAAGACTGGTACATGGCTGGAGTGTTACTTAAAGTCACACTCAGTGAATAAGCTACAGTCATAATGCCAGTATTAAGAAAAGTAGAACAGGGTATGTTGATATATACAGGAATAGCTTTTCCACCATTAAACCAATCACAAGGGTTGTGCAACATTCTATTCTGGTTATTATTTTACATTTTCTTGACAATGGGAAGTCGTGATTCATGAAAATTAACAAGGTAAAGACATAGCTACAAGTGAAAATGGTAGAGTTTCTCAAGAAATTCTCAAAAATCAGTGCACATTGGATGCAGTTCCAATATAAAAGACTGGCTTTCAGTGTGTGGTGTCTGCAGTGGTCATTTGGCAGCAAACAAAAGACAAAGTAATTCAAGGAATTCCTAATTCAGAAGATTAGCTAGATGCTAGCTTAATCATCTGAACAACACCAACAACAACCTAGATGCTAGCTTAGAGAGCAAGGAGATTGATAAAGTTTACCTGGATAACCTACAATGTATGGCCCACAGGCTGAGAGAATATGAAGTTAGAAAATATGTGGCTTTTTTCCATGTAAAAATACCATACTGTGGACATGTGACTAACATGAACAGCCTCCACAAGTTGAAATGGAGGGTGTGTTTTTGACACCTAGGTCTCAGATGGCTTCATGACTAAGGTCATATTTGTGACTGATGAACTGCTATTTCAAGTTTCTATTGATCAGCTCAGAGGTACTACAACCATTAGATAAACTGATTTCTCCAGGCTAATTCTTTCCCACTTCCATCACTTTTGCCATGCTTTTGCTTCACCTAACCATCCCACAACTCCTGTTAATTTCTTGTAACCCCAGTCCCCTCTTCATTCTACCTGGAATTCTTATTTATCATATTTATCTTCTATATGCAGACTCATCATCTCTATACCCCATCAGTGATTTGCAGAATTAAATATATTCTTCAGCTACTCACACATGCTCTTAAAACCTACAATGCTTATAACTGTACCTACATATCTATTTGATTGTGAGCTGTATTCCATTATTTTATCTGCTTAATTTTATCTTCTGTTATTTAAATAGTTTTTGTTTTTGGATATAAATCACTATTGCTTATATTGTACGATTGTGGAGCTTTTTTCCCCAGGTCTCCACTGAAAACAGGCCCCTGGCCCAGTCAGACACTACCCAGTTAACAAATGTAATAAATAAATAAATAAATAATAAATGATACAGAACTAGTTAGAATGGTTAGCAAGAGGGCTGACTACAAATGTGCCTTTAAGGAGATAAAGAAAAGGATAATATCAGACAAAGTGATGGCACATCTTGATCCTTTTTGCATTGATTTAATAATGTTTATTGCATACCTTGATGGGAATGGATCCCATTCCTAAGTCCAGGCATATTTACAGTTCTTGAAATCAGTTTTGCTTCAGTCTTTGACATTTGATACAAGTGCCATTTCATCGTATGAAACTGGAACAGTTCTATCACATCAGGGGCGGATACAGAAACTCCCAAGGTCACTAACAAAAGATGACTGATGCTCACATTGACAAAAGGCCCTTATTTTGATTTGGGGAACAATGAAATGTAACCAATGTGGAAAAGATACATAGATTATGTACCATCTGCTGCTTCTGTAAATATTCACTCTATGGCATCAGGGTGTGCAGAATGACTGGAGAAGTGCTGCAGATTTGGACATTGCTCCAAGGGGAACATTGACATTATAGAGTATATAAGGAAAGAAAACACTAGTGCTATTGTTCTGACATAGTATCAGCATTTCTGTATCTCTGGATATGTCCCTCTCTACCATGACTCTGAGGGTCATCACATGAGCTCAGTGATCCTAACTGCAGTAGACACACTTTCCAAATGGTTTGAGAAAATCTATATGGAAGTCATGTCTGAATAGAAACAGTAGGGTTGAAGATAATGCTTGCAAGAAACAATTTGACTGATAATGTTGTTTTAGATATAGTAAACTGAACTTCCCTGCATCAAAAGACTCAGGGAAGTTCATTTCTGTATTGCACTTAAAGTTGTTTTGCTATGTCTGCCATTTTCTATACTGTCTAACCTGTTTTATTTCACTACATTATTGTGTGAAACTTATCTTGGTAACAGCCTGTTCCAGCCTGGCATGGAGACCACCTTGGAGACAGAAGTGCTTATTCAAGTGAGAGTTTTTAATTGCTGCTATTTTGAGGTAACTGAGCACTATTTGGCTTTAATTTGTAACTGTTTCTCACCTATTTCTCGCTTATTTTGCTTAATTTATACTGTGCCCAGCTGTGCTGTCTTTACCAAGACTCAGGCTGCAGCTGAATAGCAGAATGTTTGTCAGATTTTTCCCTTATATAACATCTTCAGTTTGTAGGCAGTAGGCACTCCCAGAAGCCTTATTACACTAATTTGTGCAAATCTGCTACCAGCTGTGCTAGTCTGCATGCGCTTTACATAACAGTCAGGGAGACCCAGTAATTTCCCTTCCTTACCATTTTCCAAGTCACTTTAACCTTCTTTGAGGTTCTGTCAACATTTGCTATGGGCAGCCAACTAGCGGCACTTCTACTGCCAGCCTTCTTCTACTTTGTCTCCTGAGGCAGTTTAAGGACTGCCTCATGCTTACTGAAAATGAACTCCTGCTGAACCTTGTGAATTCTGCCTATGAGAGGTATACATGCCTAACAGATCTGGAGGCATCCCTCTCCCAGCCTCATGCATGCAATGAACATTATACTGTCGTACTACCGTCAACATGAATGTGACATCTTCATATGAACAGCACAAAATTGCCATGTGCTGTTGAAATTTAAAAAATCATTATTCAAGCCTCCTATAACTCTTAAGTTAGTCATCAGTGACCCTCCACCATAACTCTTAAGATTAGGCATCAGTGAACCCCCCCCCCCCCCCAATACACCACCACCACCAACAAACCACTCCCATATATTCCATATCTATCAACCTGTCAGTGCAAGAAATCTGGACAAAGCCAAAATAATGGAGGGACAAAGGCTCCAAAATAGGGACAGATTTTAAATATTGTTTCTGTAAACTTAGAAAGTAGCTAAAATGACAGATTTGACATTATTATATATTTTCTGAAGTATATTAAGTATGAAATTCAAATATCTGTCATTATTTAGTTTTATTTAGTGACATCAATGCTCAATAATGTGCCAGAGAACTACAAATTTTAGGAAGGACAGACCAAAACTAAGAGGCAAAAATTTGAGCATTCTGCAACAATCTGGAGAGTTGAAAGGTATGATGTGTCCATGTCTAGTATTCATAAAATCAGTTTCTGGAAGCATCTTATTAACTGGGCACTCTATTTCTAGACACACAGACTCCACACTTAGCAGGATGGATGAGGAAAGTGTTACAGTTAGCTGCCTCTTGGGAGGATTGCAAATATATCAAGGGCTCTCAAGATCCTCTCCACTAGCAAGTACAAGTATGACATGATAGTAGTCCATATGGGAGTGAATGGCCCAGCACAAAACCCTTGGAGAACATTCAGAAGGACATGGCTTATCTTGCCTAGCAAGTTTCAGACAGGTGTAAGACTCTGATACCGAGTGGTATTTTTTCCTTTGCAGAGAGTGATGCCTAGATTCAAGGAAAAGATAATTGGTTTCACTAATTGGCTAAGTAGCTGGTGACATTTCAGGGAGCTCCAGTTTGTGTATCCCTAAGATGAGGTGATCCACAGTGCAACTTGTTTTGCAAAGGACGATCTACACCTTTTGTCCAAGGGTTTTTGCATACCAGCTAAAGCTTTTCCTGCCCCCATTGTGTCTTATTTAAGAAGAATTCATCTAATGAATATCCCAACCTAACAATCAAATTACATCCCAAATTGTCAATGTCAAGGTGTCCATTCTCAATACCAGGGGTCTTAACAATAAACTGATTGATTTTGAGACCCTTCTGCATATCCTTGTTTGCATTGTTACCAAGACAAGGTTCAGATGTAATGATGCACCCCTTCTATGTAAGGTTTTGTGCTTACCATGCCTTAAACCCACTGATAACTATGGTGGAGTCTCATCATTTGTCAGTGACAGTACCCTCTCAAAGGGTGATACCCACAGACCCCCCATTAGCGTGAAGAACTGCAACTCACCTTAGGGAAGTTCAGCTTCCAACTTGAAGCTTGTTATTGATCCCTATCTATGGTCCCACATGATCATGAACACTTTCTGACATTTATTTATTTGTCTTTGATTAACTGGGGTAGTCCAACTGAGCCAAGGGCTCATTTTATCCCACTGGTTAAGTCAGACCACCTACTGGTTACCTGAAAACTTCAATGCCCTGATAGCCAGTACCACTCTTTTTAGAGATGTCCAAAATGCAAGCCTTTAGAATCATTTAATGAAATCTCTAAATTTCACCAACAGTCCACTATTGACCTAGGATATGCAGTCAATCACACTATGAATCTTTATGCATATTTGCGCAAATACATTGACCCGGTAGTTGATACTAGAACTAAAATTATAACAGTAAATTAAAAAGCAAACCACGCTAATAGTCAGTTCATATCAACAAACTGTACAACAGAAGGAAGAAATTGCAGAAATTACATTGTAGGCTTAGAATCCCTCTGCATGAATACTATATAAAAATCACTAAGGAATTGAAAGCAACCATAAAGATCAGCAAAGCATCCAATGAACGTAGGCTAGCAACTGAGACAAATGCTAACTACAAGCCTTTCTTCATTTATGTTAAAAATTATGAAATAATTCAGAAAACTGCATCAGACTTTACCATAATGGTACCTATCACTCAAACCTAAAAGACAGTGCTAACACACTAGCAAATAAGTCTATGGGCAATGTTTTCTTTCAAACTATCAGCCCAACACCAGTCATCCCTGATTCACTTCCCCCAACCATCACTAAGGACCATGTTCTTTAGGTCCTCTTGAAGAATAAAAACAATTCTTCCATAGTTCTCATCAATATAATAGGTTGCCTAATAAACAGCATCAGCTATGTGTTTATGGATCCCCTCCTTAAACTGTTTAACCTAAGCCTAGCTAAAGTATATGTCCTGAATCCTGGCACACTGTGGCAGTGAGGCTCCTCCACTATGGTGGACCCAACACAGATCAGGTTCACAAAAACATGAAGGAAAGGAAATAGCCCATAAATTATTTAATGGCCTGTGTAGAACAGAGCATGTATATGTACCTTTAAGAAGCATTGCCAGATGTAAGCACATGTATATAAATAGTGAGCACTTGCAGGCAGCAGCTCCATTTTGAGACAGCATACAGAGTTTTAATATGCATGAGTGTGGTAGTCAGTCTGTTCATAAGTTTATTTGAGTTTAAGTTACAAAGCCTCATTTCTGATGTTTGTGTGTAATAAAGCTGCTTGAACTGAACCCACAATTGATTGTCTGTTTTATCCTGACCAGATGAGTTACATGGTGTCAGAACCAGGATTAAGAGAACAACTTATTCAAGCCATGAGGTGCAAAGTTGAAGGCAGACTTAGCTGGATGAGTGAAAAGGAGCTCAGACAAACAAAAATGGACAGAAATGAAATCAAGGTAACAAAAAATTGTACAAATAATTTATTTAGCAAAGAAAATGAAATGGAGCACATTTGTAAGGCACAAAACGAGTAGCACAAAATGTATTATTAATCAAACGAAAGGCAAAAAAATGCATTATTAATTAAACTAAATGTTTCAAATCACAATATTTGATTAAATTGGCAGAGATATTCATATCAGGTTCAGAATTAGCTCTGGTTTATACAGTGGATATTAAAAGTGTACACACCCCTGTTAAAATGCCAGTTTTTTTGTGATATAAAAAATTGAGACCACAATAAATCATTTCAAAACTTTTCCCACCTTTAATGCGATCTATAACCTGTACAATTCAATTGAAAAACAAACAAATCTGTTAGGGGAATAAATATAAAAAATAAAACATGTACAACAAGCTGGTTGCATAAGTGTGCACTCCCTTAAACTAATACTTTGTTGAAGCACCTTTTGATTTAATTACACCATTCAGTCTTCTTGGGTACACACCTGCCGTCAATTAAGGAGACTCTGATTAACCCCAAATAAAGGTCAGCTGTTGTAGTAGGATTTTTCTGACATTTACTCAGTTGCCTGCTACAGCAAAAGCCATGGTTTGCAGAGAGCTTACAAAGCATCAAAGGGATCTCATTGTTGAAAGGTAGTCAGGATAAGGGTACAAAAAAAATTCCACAGCATTGGATATACCACTGAACACAGTGAAGACAGTCACCAAAAAGTGGAGAAAATATGGGATAACAGTGACATTGCAAAGAACTGGATGCTCCTCCAAAATTAATAAAAAAACAAGACAAAAACTGGTCAGGGAGGCTGCCAAGAGACCTACAGCAACACTGAAAGAGCTGCAAGAATTTCTGGCAAGTAGTGTTTCTGTACTACATATTCTCCATATGTCTGGGCTAGGGGGTAGGGTTGCAAGACAGAAGCCTTTTCTTACACAGAAAAACATCCAGGGCCAGCTAAAATTTGCAAAACAATACATCAAGTCTCCCAAAAGCATGTGGGAAAATGTGTTATGGTCAGATGAGACCAAGGCTGAACATTTTGACCACAATTCCAAAAGGTATACTTGCCACAAAAACAACAGTTGACATCACCAAAAGAACACCATCTCCATGGTGGTGGCTGTATCATGCTTTGCAATTGCTTTTCTTCAGCTGGAACTGGGGCTTTAGTCAAGGTGGAGGAAATTATGAACAGTTCAAATACCAGTCACTTTTGGCTCAAAACCTTCAGGTGTCTGCAAGAAAGCTAAAGATGAAGACGAAGTTCACCTTTCAGCATGACAATGACCGCAAGCATACATCCAAATCAAGAAAAGAATGGCTTCACCAGAAGAAAATTAAAGTTTGGAATGGCCCAGCCAGAGCCCAGACCTAAATCCAATAAAAAATCTGTAGGGTGACCTAAAGAGGGCTGTGCACAAGAGATGATCTTGCAACATGACAGATTTGGAGTGTTTTTGCAAGGAAGAGTGAGCAAATATTGTCAAGTCAAAATGTGCCATGCTGATAGACTCCTACGCAAGAAGACTAAATGCTGTAATTAAATCAAAAGGTGCTTCAATAAAGTTTTAGTTTTACACTTAAGCAACCAGCTTATTGTACGTTTTTTATTTTTTATATTTTTTCCCCTAACAGATTTGTTTGCTTTTCAGTTGAATTGTGCAGGTTATAGGTCACATTAAAGGTGGGAAAAGTTTTCATAGTTTCATAGTTTCATAGTATAGTACTAGGCTATCTGCCATGTCCATCAGATCCTGATTGGACATGGCCTTGTCACGAGGCAGAGATGCTGAAGAAGGCTTTGTGGTTATCTGGACTTGGATTTGTTTGAAATGATTTATTGCGGTGTCATTTTTTTATATCACAAAAACCTGGCATTCTAACAGGGGTGTGTACACTTTTTATATCCATTGTGTAATGAGCATCTTTAAAGTAAAACTGGCACAAGAAAAGTATAATGACCATGATAAGAGATTAAAAGGGCATAACAAGTACAATAAAAGGGCCAAATAAGCTTAAAAGGGCAGGGCAATTGCATGTTTTTTAGTAAAAGACCTTGTTTGGGCGCAAACTACTATTTCACATTGACCAAAGCCATTCAAGGCATAAGTGGAGTTGCGCAAAGTGTTTCCAATGTGTGTGCTTTATTACGGCCCAATTATTTCAAAAAGTTTGCTGTGTGCAAAGTACAGTTATATTGCAAAGTACAGTCAAAGTACAGCCATTTTGAAAAGTTTCTTGTGCTGTGTGCATTTATTCACAGAGTGCCGCCATTTCAAAGTGTTTCTTACACTGTACAGAGTTATTTTGCAAAGTACAGTCATTTTGAAGGGTTTCTGTGCTGTATACAATTTATTTCTAAAGTGCATTCATTTTGAAGTGTTTCTTACTCTGAGTTTTTTCTGTCGTGTACAGTTTATTCACAAAATACAGTCATTTTGAGATATTTCTTACACTGATAAGGAGTGATTTCACAAAGTACAGTGATTTTAAAGTGTTCCTGTGCTATGGAGACTTATTTGGTAGAGTGCAGTTATTTCAAAGAGTCTGTTGTACTATTGCACATAATTACACATTCTGGCATAAAATTCTGGCATATATTTATGTATGTGTGCTTGTACATGATTCCAAGCACTTTCACTACTGTGTGTTAATATGGCAGAGGCATTTTGCAGACCCAGTCCACTTGTGTTTGATCATAATATAGCAGAGAATTGGAGAGTATTTGAGCAGGAATATGATATTTTCATACAGCTTTTTCTGACAAATATGCACGTACATGGGCATTCATTTTGCTTAAATTAGCTGAGTCAGAGCTCATTGAAAGAGAGCATTCATTTGTGTATGCACAAGAAGTATATGCTGGAGAGGGGGAACCACCATATTGTGGTACCGGCTGATTAAAGAGAGGACCCGGAGTGCTTGAAACATAAATTTAGAGAAATGTGTAACCCCCAGACGAATGTTACATTAGAGATGCACTTATTTTCTACAAGAAACCAAAAGCCAGGTGAAGCTTTTGCAGCATATATAACAGCCTTATTTCTCAAGGCTAAAGCATGCAAATTTGGTGACTTGAAAGATGAGTTCATAAAGGACAGACTTATGTGTGGTGTTAATAGTGCTGTAGTGAGAAAGATTTTGCTTTGTGACAGTGATTTAATGTTAAGAAAAGCCATAGAGATTTGTCAAATCCATGAGCTCACAGAAAGGCACACAAGTATGCTTGCAAGTGATAAGAGCATGGTTTCAGTGGACTCTAGAGCATACGTCAACAGCATGCAACATGTGGCAAGCAGAAACAGGCCTAAGCACATGGCAGCAGCAGCCCCTGTGGGATTACTTGAGAGGACCGTAACTATCTAGCAAGTTCCAAGACTAGCTTAATAAAATAGACATGCTCAGTGCAGTATAAAGGAGAGTCAGCAAAACCCAAGTCAAGTCTTACTGTTAACTGTCCTAATTGTGGAGCCAATCATGAGTCTAAAAAAGAGAAGTGCTTAGCATTTAGTCAGCAATGCCACAAGTGTAAAAAAATAGAACCACTTTCAAAAGTTTTGTAAATCAAGCAAGCCTCATTCAGTTATTAAGAAAGGTCACTCAAAAAATCAAGTTGATCATGTAGAAAGCTGCAACCCTACTTTCTATGTAGATGATGTATCAATGGTTGGTGAAAAGGTTAATGTAGTAGATTTGTTGGCAAAGAACAAAGTATTTTGTACTATCCTGATCAATGGCAAACCCACAGAGCTCAAAGTATACACTAGCTCATACTGTAATGTAATGTCAGCAGAAACATTTGGTAAAATGAGAGCTGGTGAGCAACTTACTTTGGGCAATTGTGTGTAGCTTGTTGCTTATGGAGGTGAAGAATTTCAAACCGAAGGCTCAGTAGTGTTTTCATGCTATTTGGCTGGGAGCAATTACAGCTTGCAATTTTATGTAGTCCAAAGACCTGTACAGTCATTATTAGGTCTCAGAGACAGTTTGAGAATGAAACTGCTTCCTTTTACCAAAGAAGTACATCATGTAAACACATATCTCAGTTCCAGCTTTACTAATGCTGTTTTCTCAGAGTATTCTAATGTGTTTGAGAACAATCTAGGGAAACTTCCAGTTGTGTACTCCATGAAAGTAGATCCAGAGGTCATTCCAGTAGTCGGACCAGCAGGAAGAGTTCCAATAGCTATGCAGGAGAAAATGAAGGTCCTGTTAAACAAAATGGTGCAGCAAGGTATGATTTTCACAGAACCAACTGAGTGGGTGTCTTCCATGGTAGCTGCTCATAAGAAAAAATCAGATGAAATCAGAATATGCATTGACCCAAGAGACTTGAACAAGGCATTAAAGAGATCTCATCATCCTATACATACAGTGGAGGAAATTGCTGCCCTCATGCCAAATGCCACTGTTTTTTCTGTCTTAGATACGAAGAGTTCATTTTGGCAAATAATGCTTGATTGTAAATCTTTATTACTGACTGCATTTAGCATGCCATTTTGTATATACAGATTCCTCAGAATGTCTTTTGGAATAAATTATGCCAGTGAAGTCTTTCAGCGTGCAATGGAGCAAATTTTTTCAGGCTACCCGTATGCAATAATAGTTGATGATTTACTTGTTGGTTGCAATGGTGAAGTAGAGCATGACAGAAACCTCAGGAATGTTCTGGACAAAGCACATGAAGTGAACTTGAAGCTTAATCTTCTGAAATGTAAATTCAAATTACCAGAAGTTACTTATGTAGGTCATTTATTTGCCAGTACGGGCTTATGACCAGACTCTTCTAAACAAGGAGTCATTCTTGAGATGCCATCTCCAGACAATGTCCAAGCCCTGCAGTGTTTTCTTGGTATGGTTAACTTTTTGGGCAAATTTATCCCTGACTTTAGTGAGTTATCAGCGGCTTTAACTCATTACAGCTGAGTGACGCCTCCAGGTGCAGCTACAGTTAATTCCTACTGACACGACTAGGTGTTGAATATTGCTAGTTCATATTAACATTAATAACTCCAAATTATGTACAACGTTTTAAAATATTTCATCTTAAAGCTTACACAAGGCAAATTCAACTGCATTGATATTTGACCTCTGTCTAGTGCAGGTAAATAGATATTAACTGTTGTTTTTATGATATTAATTTATATAGATGTAATTTTCACATTTTTTCTAAATATCTCAATGACCAAGTAACACAGACAGAACTCCTTAGCCTCATATGAAAGGTCTCAGCTAGATGAATAAAATACTGCTGAGAGCATGTGTGTAATTTCAGTGGTTGCTAAGATATTGTAAGTTGTTTACAAAATATTACAAATGTAATAGTTACTCCCCCAGATTCAGCAAGCTCCGTGCAGGATAGTGCAAGAGCTGCTGCACGCAATATGGCCCCCGAGCGATCCAGGAACAAGCTCCCGGGATGTGCATGAGCGCTCATAGGTTCATAGGTAGTTTCATAGGTAGGTACTAGGCTATCGGCCAGAGGGGCTATGTAAGCCTAGCCAACAAGGTTCCCTGGCTTATGCCACCCAAGAAAGTTATTTTCCTGTGCCACTGTCGAGCAGAGACACAGAAGTGGTCCCTGGGGTGTATTTCCTATTTCCCATCCACTCATCAAGATTTTTCTTGAAGAGTGCTAATAAAGAACTTTCCTTGACATAGATGGGTAGCCTGTTTCAGGGTATGGGAAGTCTCTAGTACAGGAATCTATCCCTCCAGCATGTCCTGTTTATTGTGGTGACAAGGTTTAGGTCCCTAGAGCATGTAGCTCGGAGGGATTTGGATTTATTTAGGTGTAGCATGTCCAACAGCTCTGGGTTTGACATGGCTTTATATGTTAGGCAGAGATCACCTCAGAGTAGGCGATATGCTATGGAGTAAAGCTGGAGTTTTTTGAGACGGTCAATTTAGGGCATCTGTTTGAGGCCAGTAATCCTCTATGTGAGGTACGTCTGTGGTCTTTCCAGCTGCTGCAGATGTCTTGTGAGGTACATTCCAAAAGGGGCATTGTACTCTATAATGGGTCTAATGAGTGTCGAGTAGAGGGGAACAATGACCTGTTTTTTCCTGGATGAGAACCCTTTTATGATGAGGTGTGCCACGTAGAAGAACTTCCTGACTACTGTGGCGATGTGACTATCAAAGGACAGACTGCTGCCCATCTGGGTCCCAAAATCTCTTATCACACATTCAGTGTTAAGTAGACTGCTGTCTATGTAGTAGTTCTTGGGTACAGAGATTTTACCAAAGGGGATGACCATGCACTTTTTGGCATTGAGCTTCAGGCCATGGCTCTGACACCAGGCATCTGTCTCAGCGAGGCCCTTCTGTAGGATTTTCACATCATTTGGGGACTCGACTATGGCTCCTAATTTTCAGTCCTCTGTGAACATCATTAGCCAGAGGCCTTCTGTGTTAGCCTGTACTTCAGAGAAGTAGATACCAAACAGGAGAGGTCCCACAACTGAATCCTGTGGTACACCACTTGTCACTGGTTTGAGGTCAGATTTGGAGTGTGCAACTTTTAAAGTGTGGGTTCTGTCAGTGAGCCAGCTGGCAACCCATCTTGTGACGTAGGGATTTATACCTAGTTTAGTGAGTTTAGCTATAATTCCAGAATGGAGGGTGGTGTCGAAAGCCTTTGTTGCTGTACGCCATTCAGTGGGCACAAAGCCTGATGTAAGGCTATGATTGAACATGGTGCTTAGGTGGGGAGCCAGTTCGTTCTGAAGTTCCTATAAAATACAGCCTGGGATGTTGTCTGGTCCCATGGATGCTGTGTTTTTGGCTTTAGAGAGTGTAGCTTTTACCTGCATAGCTGTGATTACAGGGACTCTGCATTCTTCCTGTATAGATATGGGCCCTTTAAGTGGTGGGGGCAGGGTAAAGTTAGCACTGAACCTATCTGCCAGGATGTTGGCAATATCACTTGGTTCTGTAATTTTCATGCTGTTGTGCTGTAACTCAGAGCAGACCTGGGTGTTGCCATTGAGATTCTTGACATAGCTATAGAATGTTTTGTGGTTGTCCTTATAATTAGTGGCAATTTTGTTTTCGTAGCTAGCCTTGGATGATCTTAAAAGGGATCTCAGCTTCTTACTGAGGCTGACCAGGGAGCTCCTCCACTCATGGGATTTTATTCTCTTTTGCAACAATTTCTTCCTTCTGTTGTACAGTTTGTTTATGGCAGGGGACCACCAGATTGGCTTCCTTTTTTGGAGGATAGCATCTTGGTTCTGTTTGGGATAGCACGATCCATGCACTTGTGTAAGTGCTTATAGAGTGTATTTGTGTAGGATTCAGCAGCCGTAACTGTATTGTCCATATGCATGGGTGTCATGAAGTTCACCATATCTGTCTTAAGAAGCATGAAGTTGGCTTTGGAGAACTTTTTTATCATGGTTTACTTAATAGGGGTGGGGGCGGGATGTGGATATCAAGGGTAATTAGCTTATGGTCTTTTTGGACCAATGAGGAGTTGACTTCAGATGTGGAACACCAGTCACTCATGTTGGTAATGACTAGGTCTAAGCTATAGTTGCCCCTGGTGGGGGTGTGGATAAGTTGATCCAAGTCATTGGAGTTTACGAATTCCAGAAAGTGTTGTGTGAAGGAGTTGGTACATGAGTAGTTTTCCCAGTTAATGGTGGGGTAGTTGAAATTGCCCATTATTAGGGTGTTTGGTTGAACCCTAATATTTTCCAGTACATCAAGAAAAGAGGAGTGGGAATCCTGGGGCATGGTGGGGGATCTGTAGCAAGCTACAATTTGGATTGCAGTTTTGCCCAGAGTTAGTTGCACTTGGATAACCTCGGATGCATTATGCTGAGCAACTAGCCTGGAGGTGTGGATATCCTTAATGAATATGAACACACCTCCACCTTTGGTGTTCCGGTTCAGGTTACATGGCTGAAAAGTGTGGCATGAGTTATAGCCTGGTAGTGCAGGGGTGCTCTCTGGAGCCTTGAACCAGGTCTCAGTCACTGCACAAATATTGATGTTCTCCATTTTAAGGAGTGCCTCAAGTGAGTGCATTTTGAGATTTAGACTTCTAGCATTGAGTAGCATTACCCTCAATTTTTGCTTGCCTGTTCCTGTTACGGTGGTGAAGTTGTCATTTGAACTTTGCCTAAAAAGTCACTATAGGGGCAGCAAGAGCCTTAGCTAGTATCCAGAATCCCAGGGGTGACAGGTGCAGGCCATCTCTGGCAAAGCATCATGGTCTGTCGACCATGTCATCCCAAGCAGACAGATACTGGATCCCCTTAGAATGACACCAGAAGCTTAGCCAATTGTTGAAGTTAATCATTTTGTTCTTGTACTGCGGTATCATTCTGGGCGATGGCAGAATGCTACTCAGGGCTAGAGTCATACATGCCTGGGCTACAAGATTAGAGAGCTCTGCCATGTCTCTTTTCATGTAGTCCAGGGATGTAAGTCTCAGGTCGTTCACACCAACATGGACAATGACAGTGTGGAGAGACCTGAGTGCATGGGTTATGTGTTGGATCCTAGCACCCGACAGGCAGCTGACAGTAGCCTTCTCCTTATTTAGCCTGGTGAGTGGGTCATCAGTGTGCCTGACTATAGAGTCACCTATGACTAGTGTGCTGGATATGTTGTTTTGCCTTATTGGCTGTGGTTGGGTGGCACACTGAGTCTGTGGGCTATGTGTCATTTGAGTTGTGTTGGGGGGTGGAAGTTGCGTTTCTGCTTTGGAGGTCTCTGTTGCTTGGGCAGATTATTATTGTGAGCCTTCACGAATGTTTTTGTTTCTATGTGTGGATTTTGGTGGTGTAGATTTAGTGAGGCTATGTGATAAATGTGGTGTGTTGCAAGTGTTTACCTTCTCCTGATGCATGTCTAGTTCAGTTTTGGTTGAAGAGAGCTTTACCTCCAGTTTGGCTAGATAAGTGCATCTCTCACAGGTTGTAGTGTTGGGTGGTTGGAGGAGAGGGTTGTCTGTGTACATGAGGCAATTTCTACATTGCCCCAAGATGCCCAGATTCATCAGATAGGCAGGAGAGAACACTGGGAGCTGACCCTTGGACATGCCTGAATAAAAAACTATTTCCCTCTAGATAAGTGAGGAAAGTGAGTACAAGAGCTGTTTTTCTCTAAGCAAGTGAGGAAAGTAAGTGCAAAAACGTTTCCTCTAGGTACTGAGGAAGGTTGAGTGCTATAGTAATTAGTAGCTTATTTAGTGCTTACAACAAGTTCTGAACAGGTGCTGAGCACGAATAAGCAAATTCAAGTGCTAAGACTAAGAATCTGTATCTGCACTAGACTAGTTACAGAAAAGAAACAAGTGCAAATGGGGGCTTTCAAATCAGAAAGGAGAGAGAGATTGAAAAGATTGCCCAGACAGCCAGTAACTACAATTTCTGGGTCAGAACCACTCCTTATGTGGTAGACAGGTTACCTAGTGCTTACCACTCCCACTGACAAGCTAGAAGGTTTCCCTCCAACACAGAAAGGTTTGGGGGGCTCTGAAGCTTACATACAGTTCTGGATACAGCAAATCTGTATCTGGACTACACTAGTTACAGGAAAGGTAGGAAATAGGCTTACAGTATTTTTTACAGAAAAGTAGCTAAAACAGTAGTAAAAACAATTCAAATGCAGTGCATGTATGTAGCAATATTAGACCAAACACAGTTTTAAAAATGCAATTAAATTAAAAATGACTAAAAACAAGTGCAGAAGGAGTGTATTAGGTAGAATGTGGTAAAGAGATGGGACTGGGGGGAGTGTTCCAGATCAAATATACAATGGGGCAGGCAACTGCAAAAGCCACCAAATTTAAACAAACCAGAAATAGGGATGGTAGGTGGGACAAAACACTTTCAGCAGAGATCTGAAAAACTATACAGTGAATCAAAAATAACAGTGCACAACTCTGAATAAAATGAGTCCAGCAACAATTTACAGTACACAATTCTGAAGAACCAAAAAAATATGCTTAGCTCTGTATATTTCCAGATAGTTTGAAAAGAGCTCTGTTAGACACAGGTTCCAGCAATGATATGCAGGCTGTTAGTTAACAGGGTCTATTATTATGCAAGTAATTCCTCAGATAGCAAGATGACACAAGCTGTAAAAAACAGTTATACCAACTTAAGACACAGCAGAAAATAGAGGGAGGTGGGACAAAACACTTTCAGCAGAGATCTGAAACCTCCAGTTGATGAATATTGTAGTGTAGCAAATTAGTTAGGTATGAGATCTAATCCTGGTCCTGGAAACTGTAATAATGTGAGTGTTTGTGTGAGAGAGAGTGTGTTGTCTTTGTTGACACCTGATTTTTTTTGTAGTTAACCCCCCTACAGGCCTACAGACACACTACAACAGGTCTCTGGCAGTTATATATTAGTTCTGAAGTATAAATTTGAAAAAACTGAAATATGGGTTAGCAAAACCTGATCTGTACCTCTACTGATATGCCTCAGTCTGCATGATGGGTCAGAATACAAAAATGAAAATAAAAACACAGGTAGTACCCATATAACAGTGCACATCAAAATGTTTAGTGCGTCAGGTGCTTGCCCCCCCCCACAATCCTATTGTACGGCAGTAACCATGTTAAGTGTGGGTGTAATAACAGTGAGGGCAGAATTACCCAAGCTGGCCCAATCTACAAGATGGGTGTTGCATGTACAATGTGGTGTCCATGGTGTGTGTATTTGTTGTGTGTGTTGTGTTGTCTGGAAGTGGTCAGCATGCAGGCATAAGGGTTGTGTCTCGGGTAGTACTATGGCGGTACATGTTCCGACAACTGCAGTGCCAACCACAATGCTTCTCAGCAATACCCATGTCAGCAATTGTCCATGCTCACTGTCTAGATGTCACTGTCACAGTCTGAAAGATGGACATGCCATGAATGTGGGCCCATACATAAACACAGTACACAGGTGGAAGTACCCTAGACAGAGTACATAAAATGTAACACTCAACTGCACACAACTTTGGAATTGTACATACAGGTTAGCAGCACATTATTTGTCTGTGTAGTATGGAATTCTGATGCAGTCTGGCCAATCACTGGCAGACCACAAAAGGCATAGTTATGAAGTAATGAGAGACTGCCTATGTCCCTGCACAAGGCAGCATGATGGGAATGTCCCATGTATATGTGTGAGTCAGCTGCAAGTAGCTTCCATATCACACATGCACTCAGCTCACCCCTCCATCAGCCACAGGTTTATCACAGGTCATATCCTTGCTGTTAGGAATGAGTACAGTATGACCCTACTTCTGTATTGGGAATACCCACAGAATGCAGCATGCTGAAGAGGTGTCCCATGCAGGTGTGTCCCTAGCTGTAAGCAGCATCCTGCCTGCATCCAGACCAATGGATTAATATGGACATGAATTATTGCCATTAACACCTTACACACTTACTCTGTCACCCCAGGGGAATCCACTGGCTCACAGCCTGGAAATGTAGGAGTGACAGAATGCACTGGCCTGCTACAGATGGCCTGTATCACTACCAAATGGCCTACAGTCCTCTGTCAAAGGCCTGTGTCTCACCCATAGTGCCAATATATGGTATCTCATGGAGTCCCAGCTAACAACATAACACAGTCAACAGAACACAAATACAAGGCCATGTTGGCAAATCCAAGTAGCATGCCCACCATGTCCTACTGCATGAACTGTGGAACAACCCCTAAATACTGCTGGGATGAAGTGCCAACTATTGGGATACTTCTCAGATATCACTCGCATAATGTTAGGAAAAGGCTAGAATAACAGAGTGGGGGGTTGTAGAAGCATGGACATCATGGAGTGTGTGAAGTCTGAAACTCTGATGTGTGCCCATAATACCCCTGCCTACAAACCGAGTAATGGGTGGCTACAAACCTGCTCGTAAACCACAATGTGAAGGGGAACTGACCAGATATATGAGCCCTGCCTCTGTGTAACCTGGGTGAATCTGTACAGCTGAGAGGTATGGCCACAGCAGGATATTGCCATTCTGTTACATCAATATATGTACAAGAAGAGGATCCTCAGCCACCATAGTACCAAGGTGCTGGACCATTTACACAGACCCATCAACAAGTGTCTGCTACCCCTTCAGAATGGCATGAGCATGCAAGACTATGTAGGCTTCAGACCACAATACTGGATACAGTTTCATTCATCTTGTATTTCCAATGAAATAACTGTGAGCAAACAAGTATATCTGTCAGTAGCTGATGACATAATAAATCATGGTGTAAAACAGTACATATGTCTGAAAATCTCTGCTAGCACCAACCATGTAACACAAGCAGCACAGACAGCAATAGTTACAGTATCCCACTATCTGTCACCCACTGTGATTCCATATTGTCAACCTTTCTACAGATATCTTGCAGAAACAGGTTGCTAGCTGTAGGTGTGGAACACCAAACCCTGGACTGGAGTACAACCCTACCTGGAATGGATTGACACACTCAATACAGAAGGTCATAGTGGGCATGCTCCTACACTTAGAGAACTGAAGCCCATGTCTGACAGCACAGTGGACTATACATATTTGTCATTTGCAGATGTCTGTGCACACACACACCAAATTGTACACCATTAATGGTTTGCACACACATTGGATAGGAATACTCACACACATCCAAGGCCAAAACACTATAGTATGTCAAACATACACACACAGAGATGTGGGGAAGAGAGAGACAGACAGTGACAGAGAGATTTCCATTATGAGGCCTGTCCCACCCACCACACATCCAATTGGCCAATATCACATAATGTGCTGATGTCAATCACTATAGACATTACTTTTGGTAGCCCTCAGCCCTATAGTGTCTGTGGTGCTTGTGATACCTGTGTAATATGATAGTACAAATCAGTATTCATCTAGCATTTGTATACCCAGTCCTGTCAAATGTAAAGTTGTGTGTGACTGAGTGTGTGTGTTTCCAGAGGAATGATTTATGGCCCATTCACACACACTGCACTTTCCATTCCCCATGTTAGTACTCCTGCTGATGTCAGTCACTTTGAAATAACCCTCTGGCCATGTCTCAGCCCTACAAGCTATGTGATGCTGGTGATATGTGTGTAATACTGTAGAAAACTAGTTAGGTAAGAGTTCTAATCCCAGACATGGCAACTGTGAAACTGGTGTGTGTGTGTGTGCGTGAGGACATGAATGATTTTGAGGCCATTCACACTCACTACACCTCCCATTGCTCTACTTCAGCATGCCTACTGATGCTAGTCACCTTGAAATAGCTCTTTAGCTGAGTGCCAGCCTTGTAAGCTCTGTGGTGCTTGGAATAACTGTGTAATGCAATAGTGCAGCATACTAGTTAGGTAGGAGTTCTAATCTCAGACATGGCAACTGTGAAACTGTGTGTGTTTGTGTAAGAGAGTGTGTGTGTCTTTGATGATAACTGATTTTATGTACATTCACACTTACTACTCTCCCCTTACCCCTCCTTTAGCACTGCTGCTGATGTTACTCACCTTCAAAGATACCTTGGCACAACTCTCCCAACATGTAAGCTCCATGGAGAATACCATAAATGCAGAACAATGTAATAGCAATAACTACATAGGTATGGCTTTGAATCTCATCCATGGAAGTGTTTGTGTGTGTGCATATGTATGTCCGTACCTCAAAAATTTTGGCCCCATTTACACCCAGTACACATCTCAGTGCCTGACTTTAACAGTCCTGCAGATATCATCCACCTTAGAAGTACCTGTTGCAAACACTAAACCATGAAAGATTAGTGGTGCATGTAGTAAATGCATAACATTATAGTCCAAAAAGATTGTTAGATAGAGGTTTGAAACTCACTCCTGGCAAATGTAAATGTGTGTGTAGGGTAAAATTATTTTTGGGGTCTCTCACCCACTACATCACCGAATGCCAGTATTTACAAGGGCTGGTGATGTTCCTCCCTTGGGACAACATCCATCCTATAAGCTCAGTGGCTCTTGTGATAAATGCGGTACACTGTAGTAGCAATACATAGCTAGGTAGGGGCCTGAATCTCAGTACTGGAAAGTGTGTGTGTGTGTGTGTGTGTGTGTGTGTGTGTGTGTGTGTGTGTGTGTGTGTGTGTGTGTGTGTGTGTGCGCGTGTGTGTGTGTGTGTGTGTGTGTGTGTGTGTGTGTGTGTATGTGTCTGTCATCCATATCCTGTGAAGGGGTTGCTGTGATTGTGTAATAACAGGATCCATTGTGGGGGTGGGTTTTGCTAAATTATTATGTTGAGGACCTAGTGTATGTCACAATGTCCACATTATAAGGCCAACCAATGTCAAACACTGGAGAGGTTGGTGTAGACTCTCCACTGCCCTACATGTGACAGTATGGATTAGTGAACAATATAGGCAGCCCTTCTATTACTCAGAGAGCACTCTCCACCCACGTATCATACACAAACACACTTGGCTAGGCAACAACTACTATATTGGTAGTTCCCTGCATATTGCTTCCCAGATAGTGACCACAGTGTAATAGCAGTGGACTACATGCCTGTTGACCACAGCAGTGCCACTGACATCAGAAAGTACTTTGATGTGTTACATCACCTGACTGAGTGTGTGTTATCCAGCAAGTAAAAGGACATGGCACCCTGTTCCATCCCCTCAATAGTCAAATAAATGTGTGCAGTGGCCCTTTTGCCATGTTCCCCACTGGACGCCTGCAACAACTGTAGAGTCTGCAAATTTTCCCCACAAAGGGAATACATGCCCTGTATGGACAGACACCACTAACTCCACTGAATAGCCGTATCATACTCTCAATGTAGGTGCAATGCAACTGTTTTTGGTTGCAACTTTTTGGAAGTGGTTAAGTAATAGAGTATTTCACTTTAAATCTTGATTTTTTTTACTTCAGGTAATTATTATTTTGACTATTTTTTTTTTAAAAAAACATTTGAATGTGTAGTGTTTTATGTCTGAAGAAGGAAAAGCACAGTCTATTTCGAAAAAGCCTAACATTATTTGTCTTTTGTTTTCATGTCCTCCTGCTCGCTTTGGTTTTTTGATTCCAAGTTTGTCTTTTTGCTCTTCGTGTTTGTTAGGTGCAATGACAACTTCAGTTACATAGGCAGGTCTCACTAAATGAGGTCAGGAATACTACATCAGAAGATAACAATCTGTCCACGCAACATGCCCCAGAGACCTCAAGTACACTTTCACATGTCAAAGAACATGCACGTGGGACATGTACACTGTCCATGTTATGGAATATGGATCACATACATGGGAACCAGTGCACCTCACTGGCCACAGACAATAGAAACCCAGATGAGTGGATGGTGAATACAATACCCACTCCTAGGGACCACTCCAGGGACTACACCCCTGAACCACACTGGGGACTATTGTCATGTAGCCTGATGCTAAGGTATTCCCTTGGCTTAGCCTTGTAGAGCCTTCAGGCCAATTCACCTACTATACACCTGTGAAGCAATGAACCTATGGATCTCAGTACTGGCAAGTGTGTGTGTGTGTGTGTGTGTGTGTGTGTGTGTGTGTGTGTGTGTGTGTGTGTGTGTGTGTGTGTGTGTGTGTGTGTGTGGAGCTGAATAATTTTGAGGCAATTTACACTCACTGCACCTCCCATTGCCCTGGTTTAGCACACCTGCTGATATCAGTCACCTTGAAATAACCCTTTGGCCAAGTTTCAGCTCTATAAGCTCTCTGGTGCTGGGATAAGTGCGTAATATTGTAGTGTAGCAAATTAGTTAGGTATGAGATCTAATCCTGGTCCTGGAAACTGTAATAATGTGAGTGTTTGTGTGAGAGAGTGTGTGTTTGTCTTTGTTGACACCTGATTTTGTGGGCATTCTCACCTTTTACACTTCCCTTAGCCCTCCTTTAGCACTGCTGCTGATGTCACTCACCTTCAAAGATACCTTTGGACAGCTCTCCAACATGTAAGCTCTGTGGCCCATGTGATACCTGCATAACACTGTAATAGCAATACATAGCCAGGTAGGGGTTTGAAACTCGGTACTGGTAAGTGTGCGTGTGTGTGTGTGTGTGTGTGTGTGTGTGTGTGTGTGTGTGTGTGTGTGTGTGTGTGTGTTTGTATATACGTGTGTGTCATCAGTATCCTGTGTGGGTGTTGGGATGATTGTGTAATGACAGGATCTATTGTAGCGTGGGTTTTGCTACATTATTATATTGAGGACCTACATGTCCCAATGTCCACATTACAAGACCAATAGTTGTCAAACACTATAGAGGTTGTTGTAGACAATCCACTGCCATAAATGTCTACTGCCATGTACAATTACTATGTGACAGTATGGATTAGTAAACAATATAGACAACTGTTATACTACCCAGAGACCACTCTCCACCCATAGATCATA
Organism: Protopterus annectens; assembly: GCF_019279795.1. Taxonomy (NCBI): domain Eukaryota; kingdom Metazoa; phylum Chordata; order Ceratodontiformes; family Protopteridae; genus Protopterus; species Protopterus annectens. The sequence goes on from NC_056737.1 coordinate 1,856,879,507, forward strand.
CACAAAGACACTTGGCACTTTCTCTATTCCTTTCTTACTTTCTCTCTGTCTCTCTCTCTCTCTGTCCCTCTCTGGTAGATGTGGAAAAATACATCTGTTTTGCATAGTCAGCAGCTTGTCTTTTGTAGGTAATGCTCATGATCATCTGATGGCCTGTGCATGAATTGGACTCCCCCACTTGCTAATTGCACATGGAACAGCTGTGATATCATTCCTATAGCCAATTGCACGGAAACACACTCCTATAACTAAGCACTTCATGTGGGTGTTGGCCCTTTTCCTTCACTGTGAGCAGGATTTCATGTGGGTGTCTCACAAACAGCATCACAGCTGGTAGTTGGAAATGCCTCTTACAACAAACACTGTGGAAACAGGCCAACAGACTGGAGGGTGATGTTCCAGACAGAATGTAAGTATCGCTGTTCTACATTTGAAGTAATGTGGGTTTAACAGGGTTTGTGTGGATATGGCTGTTCTGCATGATTTAAAGTCTGGCATGATAGTGTTATGTGGTTGAGGAAACTCTCACCTGTAGGGCTATGTGCAGACTGGCCAGAGTTTGAAGTCTTAGATGTGGTGTGTTACTCACACATTTTCTGCCTTTAGAAATGCAGTAGCATGCACTGATGATTGCAGTCAGTAAATGGTGACTTTGATGTGTGTTACTGACTTCATATCCCTCTGAAGAGATATGTCACAACAAACCAAGTTGCACCAGCAATTTTCTCAGTTAATCACAGCAATATGTCCATATTGGCTCTGTGTTTGTGCCTCTGTCCCCCAAGTCTGTCACCCTTTGTCCATATGTCATGCAGTAAGAGGTGCATATGTACAGTATATCATTATTTACTGACATCATTCCTGATATCAAGCCAGTTATATATCAGACTGCCAGACAAGTTATGTATAGGAGGCCTTATTTTTAAGGACAAAACCTGGACATTCTGTTGTAGTCTGTACAGTAGTGAGGTGTGTGTACTTTTGGTGACTGTTGACAAAGTGTCAGTATTGTGAATATGTTATTTGGCCTGTGTACAGACTGGGGTAGATGTCAGTGTTTTTGGTCCTGTTCTACCTAACGTTGCATGCTGCTCCAGTTTCTGGTACCCTATCAAAGTATATGTTTGTAGGGCCAGCCTGAGACATGTCCCATACTACAGTCAGGTGTCAGACTACACAGTGAATTGGACCAGTATATATAGGGCTAGTTAGAGTGAGTGGCAAATATGAAGATGGTTTTGTTCACACAGTCCATATACTATATTATTAATTAGGCTTACCATAATGTGACTGTGACAGTGTTGAGATCGATTGTGGGTATGCAATTTCACACTGGTGTCTGTTACTCCATGCTGTTACATGCCTGTAGTGCCTGCTATATTTGCAATTACATGTGTATTCCCCCATAGGAAACTTGGGTTAGTGTTGTGGCAGTCTGCCTGTAGTTTAGACAGTGCTTGGTGACATGCCTAGCAGCTCAGTGTATTTACTTAGTGTGATGTTATGTCCAGATATTTGTCAGATGTACCATTGCCTGGCCACCATATGTGTTGTGTATTTCTGAAAAATCAGTGGGATGCTGTGAAGATGTATGTCACTAACTAGTGGGAAGTATGTGGGCTTGGGACATCTGCTCCTCCAGTTAATATGTCTTAGGACAGACAGGAGGGTGTGAATGCGTCAACTGTGTGAGCTTATCTACTCCAGTATTTGCGATATATCCCCATTTGTATGGCTGTAAACATCCCCTTTGTCAGGCTTGGTCCACACGTCTTGCACTAAGGAGTTCTGTGCATACCTCTGGACTGACCAGATTGTTTCAGACTGTCCACCTTTATTGGTCATATTTCTGCTGTATTCCACAGGCTCATTACTGCGACTTGTGTGGTACTTCACTATGATGATTTTATGATGTCAGTCAGTAACTGATGGTGTACATGTCAGTTTCAGAAGAGCCTTCCTACACAACATGTCTGTTGACACAACCCCTGTTACTATAGCAACATTCTACATTTATAACTGCAATACTTACATTATGTTCCCTTGCACTAAGACGTTGAGAGTTATGGTGCTGAGGTATGACTCCACTACATGATATGAGCATATGTTTTATATATATATATATATATATATATATATATATATATTATATATATATATATATATATATATATATATATATATATATATATATATATATATATATATATATATATATATATATATATATTTATCCATCTCATTGTTATGTGTAAGCATGAGTGGTGAATATACCTTCTTAGATGTATCCCACCATATTTATCTAATATGTGTATATTCAGATATAAAAACGTGACTGATTCAACACTATTTTCACTAAAGTAGTAAACAATTGTAGTAGTCAAAGCAGTTGTTCACTACTATTTAGTACGTGTACTGAATGATATAGCAGCTTTAAGCGGGTTTGTGTGGGTTTGCATGATTGTAAGCAGTACTAACGTACGGTTGAACGAAAAGGTGCTTACACCAATTAGGCTTCGCTTACCAGTATGCAAATCTGCTTAGCATTTACATTTAAGCAATGCTTATACCTGCTAAGCATAGTTCAGCCCTGGTAATCAGTAATCACATTCTAGTCTGATTAAATAGCAGGGTAATGACATCTTTATTAAGTGTATTTAATTCTATTTAAATAACATGCTTCAATGTGCTGCCATTACAGTAGCAAGGGATGTGAGTATACTGTATGGGACACCTGATTATACATGGCTAGTACCACAATCTTTTCTCTTTGTATGTGTTTCATACATGGGGAGTATCCCAGGTTATATGCAGTCACACGTGCATGTATTGTATCATTATGTTACTACTTTTAACAGTGCTTTTCCAAGTAAGAGTAGATTGCAGATTGTAGTACTGGAACCATACACCTCTGCATGCAAAGCTGGACTCTGAGTACTGACTATCATGTTTTTGGTGTTTGAGCTGTATGTTTTTAAGTATCTCCTATTGGATATTGATCTCATATGTTGATATTAACTGTAGACTACTATGTGTTTAGGACATGTCATTGAGGACTGCTGTCATGTAGTAATGGCAAACCTATCAGTGTCAGACATCTCTCTGTCAAAACATTAATCCTAATGCATAACCTATTGGCTAGCTAATTTCTTTCTGTCCTCTGTACAGATGTCAGATATCCATCTTGGGTGATTTCAACTACCCTGCCATTAACTGGGAAAAATACTCGAGTACCAACAACTTTTCCCACCGGTTCTTATAATTCATAAATTCCAAAGCCCTGGATCAACAAATTCATTGTCCCACCAGGGGCTCCAGTATCCTACACCTGGTCATTATCAACATGGGAGATAGATGTTCCACACCAGTGGTCACCCCCTCATTGGTCAGGTCTGACCATAAGCAAATCATCCTTGACATCCACATCCCACCCCAACCCCCAGTAAGGAAACATCTGTAAAAAAAACTCTCCAAAGCCAACTTCATGCTACTCAAGTCAGAAGTGACAAACTTCATGACACCCATGCAGATGGGAGCTGAAAGTTCGACTACTGAATCCTACACTAAGACATCGTACGAGCACATCAACTTGTGCATGAATTGTGCCATCTCAAATAGAACCAAGATGATCTCCTCCAAAAAAAGGAAGCCAATCTGGTGGTCCCCTGCCATAAACAAACTATACAACAGACAGAAGAAACTGTTGCAGAAAAGAGGAAAATCCCAGATGCAAAAAACTCCCTTACCAGCCTCAGTAAGAAGCTGAGATCCCTTATAAAATCCTCTAAAGCTAGTTATGAAAATAAAATTGCCAAATATTCCAAAGACAACCACAAGGCATTCTATAGTTATGTCAAGAATCTAAATGGCAATGCTCAGATCTGCTCTGAGCTACAACAGAATGGCATTAAATATACTGATCCCAAGGATATTGCAAATATCCTGGCAGACTGATTTAGTGCCAACATCACCCCCTCACCCCCTAAAGGGTCCATCTCAATACCAAAAGATTGCTAAATTCCAGTAATCATGGCCACACAGGTAGAAACTGCACTTTCTAAAGCTAAGAATACAGCATCCATGGGACCAGATGACATCCTGGGCTGTGTACTACATGAATTACAAAATGAACTGGCACCTCATCTAAGTGTCATGTTTAATCATAGCGTCACCCCAGGCTTTGTGCCCACTTACAGTTATCCCACTTCACAAGGGGGGATCTACCTTGGATCCCAGAAACTACCATACCATCAGTCTGATGAGCCAGATCTGCAAGGGCATGGAATGCATTATCATGGAACTTATAAACAAAGACATTGGCAACCTTCAAACACTGGACCCCATCCAGTTTAGGTTCATGAAGGGCCGATCTTGTCTCCTGAACCTGATTGACTTCTTCGAATCAATCTCCAGAGCTGTGGATGAGGGTACGGCGGTCCACACAGCCTATCTGTACCTCACCAAGGCCTTCAACACCATCCCCCACTCTGGAATCATAGATAAACTTACTAAGCTGGTCATAAATCATTACATCACTCGAAGGGTTGCCAACTGGCTTACTGACAGAACCCAGACTGTAAAGAAGCCAACTCCAAATACAGCTCCAGACAAGTGACTAGTGGAGTACCTCAGGGCTCAGTCCTGGGACCACTCTTGTTTGGCATCTACTTCTCTGAAGTGCAGGCCAACATTAAAGGACTGTGGCTAACAAAGCTTGCAGATGACTGCAAACTGGGAGCCATTATTGAATCCCCAAATGATGTGGATATTCTACAAAAGGACCTTACAAAAACAGATGCTTGATGCCAGAGCTTTGGGCTCAAGTTTAATGCCAAGAAATGTATAGTTATCCCCTTTGGGAAAAAACATGTACCCATGAATTACCACATAGGTGGCAGTACACTAAACACCAAAAGTGTGATGAGAGACTTAGGGACACAGGTGGATAGTGGTCTCACCTTCGATAACCACATCACCACACCCAGTCAAGAAATCCTTCTATGTGGCACACCTCATCACTAAGAGCTTTTCATCCAGAAAAAAGGAGGTCATTGTCCTACTGTACTCATCCCTCATTAGACCCATTATAGAGTACAACGCCCTGTTTGGTATGTACCTCACAAGACATCTTCAACAGCTGGAAAGGCAGCAGAAATACCTCACTAAAAAAATCACAGGCCGAAAGCAGATGCCCTATGTTGACCGTCTAATAAAACTCCAGCTATACTCTGTGGCATATCGTCTACTCAGAAGTAATCTCTGCTTAACATACAAGGTCATGTTAAACCCTGAGCTGTTGGACGTGCTCCACTTAAAGAAATCCCAGGAGGGATAGGCTCCTGACCCAGAGACTCCCCATACTCTGGAATAGACTGCCCATACATGTCAAGCAGAGCACCTCCTTAGCCCTCTTCAAAAGGAACCTTGATGATTGGGTGGGAGATAGGAAATTCACCCCAGGATCATGTCAGTCACCCTGCTAGACAGGGGTCCAGGGAAGTAAATATTGTGGGAAGAAATATCCAGGGAATTGTTATGGCTAGGCTTGTATAAGCCCTAGGGCCGATAGCCTATTACTAATCTATGAACCTATGAACCTTACAGGCAATCTGTGATTGACTGACACTGACATGTATGCCCAGCTGTGTTATGAATGCCACAGCTAGGAAACCCCACCCTGTATGCACCACATGCCATGAATACCTCACCAAGACTACCACAGTCAACAGAACATGCTTGGGTACAGGTCCCTAACCCAGACACTGACATGTTATGCAATATATGCTGCATACATGTCAATTGGAGCACCTCACTGGCCTGCTGCAAGAGAAAATCAGATGATTGGATGTTGAATTTAACTGTCTCCCTGGGGATCACTCAAGTGGCATTCGTTGACAGATGGCCTGCTGACAAAATGTCAGGTGACATGATACCAGTGTACCCACATTCCCTACTCTTCTCCTCTCTCCATGGACATTAGCCTGGTACACACCTAGGAACACCTGCACCTTTGGACCTCAGTACTGAAAAATGTGTCAGTGTGCATTACTGAGCATAACAGTGTCTGTATATTTGTAAACTTGTAGTTAAAATACTCTGAGGGCCTTCTCACCCACTACACCCCCCAATTGCTATACTTAGAAATGGCTGCTGCTGTTATTGACATTAAATGTACCTTGTTACACTTTTCATCCTATGAGCTACCTGAAGCTTGCAGTACCAGCATAACACTGTTCTACAAATGGGTATATAGGTGTGGGTTACCTTCTGAGTCCTGGAAAATGTGAGTATGTGGGTGTGTGTGTTTGTGTGTGCAAATGTGTGTGAGTGTGCATATTTGTAGGAGACAGCTTTCTGAGGCCACATTCTCCAAATACAATAAACCTTGCCATATGATATAAGAGATGGTGATTTTGCTGACATTAGGAGAGCCGTGACAAACCCTCACCCTACTCTCCCTGTGGCATGTGAAGTAAATGCATATCCCTGTAGTAGCACTGATTAGATTAGTCAAGGTTTTGTATTGCAGTCCTAGTCAATGTGTGATTGTGGGTATATCAGAGCATTATCATGGGTTTCAGTGAGTACAATATCTAATGTGGGGTGTGGGTGCTGGTTATACTGTCTTTAAACCATGGTACCCCCAGTACATGTCCCAAGGTCCACTGTATGAGGAACGCTGTCACCATCAATCATACAGGTACTAATTACACTATCCAGCCCAATGATGCATCCGCTGTGTGCAAAAACTCTGTAACAGTATGGACTCATTGACTAGGTAGTTAGCACTGCTAAACCCAGGTCTGTCAAAAGTGTCTATGACTGTATGTGTTTGCAAATGTGTATATGACAGTGTGTCATACTATGTATTGTTCATTAACACCCAGTACATACCCCATTACCATACTGTACAAGGCCTGGTGATGCTCTTCTCTTAACAGGAAACTCAGGACACACCTCACCCTAAAAGCTCTTTGGTGTGTACAATTAAGGCCAAATACATACTTAGCAATAAGTACCTAGGTAGGGATTCTACTCTCAGTGTTGCCAAGTAAGTGTGCATGTATGTGAAGGGATCTACTTCAGTTTGCAGAAAATATATGTCCCAGGAGATCATTTGTCTGAAAACTAACTGGAAAAAGGTAACATTTCAAGCAATCATCTTGTGGAAATTAATTCCATCAAAACTAGTAGTGGATGTGTAAATGCCCTCTTCCCCACTGTACAGCTGTACAACAACACTGGAGTTGGTATATATAGTTGGGTGTGGTTATTGTGGGCACAGCCACCCAAATTGGGGTTATTGTTCTGTGCATCCACCCTCTTAGTGTGCTGTTATACTGTGCAGTTTATGCTAACAGGTTAAGTAGTTGTTAATCACACTATGTGTGGTTCTACGCCACCACACACCCTCCAAAGTGGGGGGCTGTGCCACCCACACCAGCACACCTATGTTTTCCAACTCCAGGACTGCACTACATTGGGGAAGAGGACATATACCCTGCCAGTACCATTGTCAATGACATTAAACTGGCATACTGGTTATTTACTGATGTGATATTTTGGCAATTTGGTCTTGGTGGAATTACACAGGCCAAAATGAGTTCACTACAAAATGAAGTACATCCATGTGAACAATATTCGCTGTCTATTGCATTAACACCAAATCCTCTGAGTGTGTGTTATTTACAGACATTTAGTGTGTGCCAACCAGTACACTTACCATTGTCCACTGTAGAAGAGCTGCTTACATCAGCCACCATTCACTCACCTGTATACACACCTCAGACCTATCAGCCATGTGGCTCATGCAGTAAATGTTATACAGACCTGTTACTTGTGTTCAGCTGTACCCAGGATATGACACCGTGGATATGTCACCACAGTGCCACACCTCTTGTAGGATAGGACAGCAGACCAACATCCTGTTTACACATAGACACCTAGAACACAGACAGAATACATTATGGAGACCACAATCAGTGTTAATAACAGCTACAATGCATCATGGCTGGACAGCTACACACCCTGATGTGTAAGCATTAATTATTCCAGCTGAAAACATGTTAAACAACATTACATTGCTAAAACTTAGTACATTCACCCTGTGCATCAGAACCATATTAGCATGTCCTTGCATCAATGGTATGGATGACAGGGATGTGGCACAGTTATCATCCTATGCACAGGGTGTGTTGTGGGTTTGCCAGAGGCCTAGGCTGAGCCATTTGGTTGACATCATGTGTGTGGGATAGGGGGTCCTTTATTAAATGGGCTGTGCAGACGTGGCGTGTGTAGATATAGAGGTGTGTGTGTGTGTGTATGTGTGTGTGTGTGTGTGTGTGTGTGTGTGTGTGTGTGTGTGTGTGTGTGTGTGTATATACACATTTCTGCCATGTAGCTGCCCTATACAGGAGTTTGTTGGATAGCTGCACACCGTACATGCCAGGGTGTACAGATCACCTTGTCTGGCCAGGGCCATGGGATCTGTGCCTGCCAGGGGTTGCACGGGCACTACCAGGCAGAAGCCCAGATATGGTACTCTCCTCTCATGATGACAATTGTCTGCTGGATCTGCGTCCCTGTTGGGACTGGCCAGGACCACATGCATGTGGCCTTCTGCATTGTGGTGTGGACAGCGCCCCCCCCACCATGCAGGTGCTGGTATTGCCACTATCGGAGCAGCTGTGAGTTGTTGCACGTCCACGTAGACCTCCACCTGTTGGTGTTGCTGACCTATGTCCACATGACAACACCTTACTCCCACCACATGCTCTACCACAGACACAACATGGTCGAGGATTCCCACCAACTCACCCAACTGTCTATCTATGACCTCTGCAAAATAATGGTGGGCACCTGCAATATCACAGATATTGTCATGTACAGCAGGAAGAGTAGCCCATCTGGAGCCTCAGACTCTCTCTGGTGTAATGTTCCATACATGCCTGTGCCTCCATGATGGCCCGAAACATGCGTCTGGTGACACCTGCTGTGGCACTTCTGTCAGGGGCATGATGGCCAGCAGCCCTCCTATGAGCACCCTTTCCTGTGTGGTACCTTGCCAGTCATCTAGCTATGGCTGCTGTGTACAGACACACTTGCCATAGTTACAACACTTTCCTGTCCCACGTCAACACCCGCCAACTGCCCCTCATCTATGACCACTGATGATGGGTTATGTAATGGCGTTGAGACTGCGTGCGGGGATGGGAGTAGATAACAGTGGGATGTCAACCAATGGCACAGATTCATCCCCTGACAACCCTGCCTGTGCCTAACTATACCTATCATCATTGTCAGAGTCTGTATGTATACGAACATTAGTTTGCCTTCAGGAGGGACCCTGACCCACCTCGCCACCTGGGCAGACAAGAAATGTAAATTAAGACATGTACGTTATGATTTACTTCTACACACACACACACACACACACACACACACACACGCACACGCACACACGCACACACACACACACACACACACACACACACACATACTCTTACAGGTGAGGTGGTGCAAGATATTACACAGACCTCTTATTACCCAACAGTCAACATGCATTACATATGGCTCTCAACATGCACTACAGCCATACTCAATCCTTGTTACCAACATTATCCATCTCTGTGATGCATGAGTTTTGTTAGTAGGTGATGCCCCTTCCCCTGGAACACACTGCACCCATGTACACAGTGTTGCTGTGCACCTGTACAGCACACTGGCATGTACTGTGCACCACATCTCACAAGTGTACACACCATTGCTAAATGTGTATATGTGTGTCAGTTATGTTTGCTGTCTTGCTCACAGCCCCATGTGTTCGTCTGACACATACCTGGGATGATATGAGGACTGATGTCAGTGATTAATGCCTGTCTTTTGATTTGTAGATCTCATCATCAGCAGTGCATGTATGTGCAATAAAATCCTGTTACACTGACAACCTTCAAAGCTTAATGTGGATTTGAGGAGTGTACACACCTTTGTTGACATGCCAGCCTCTTCTATGATATGCAGTGGGGCCACAATACTGCATTTGTTAACATTACACACACCTGATATGTGACTTATGACCTGTGCAATCCAATGCAATATCAAACAAATGTGTTAGTCGTGCAGATGCTAAATGAGATGCATATAATATGTGGTTTGCATAAGTGCACATACCCTTAACACAATGGTTTGTTGAAGCACCTGTTAAGTGAACTACAGCAGTCACTATTCCTGGAAGGGGTATACTAGCATGGCCCATCTTCACTTGGCATTATTTGGTCACTTTACCCTAAAAATGTCAACCAATTCTGCCAGATTGCAAGGTAAGCTCATGTGCACACCACTTGGAGGTCACATAGTGGCTTCACTATTGATGTAGAGTCAGGGTTATGTCTGGCACAATTCATAACCTTCACTGTGTTCAGATATAGCCATTCTTAGCAAGCTTTGGTTGTATGCTTCAGTTCACTGTTATATTTCAAGCTGACACCCCTCCCCATCCTTAGCCTTATTGCAGATGCTTGACAACTATGGGTCACACATGAGTGTTATTTTGCAGTGTTCCAAATTCCAAATACCATGTCTACCAGCCTAGTTCCAGCTAATGAACAGCAAACCTAAAGGTGTACCCTTGCACCAGCAAGCTAAATATTGGGGAAGGTGGCCCTGAGGTGGAGTGAGGTGTTGCTTGTGCACCACACGTATCTTTATGAATACTGTCTGTAGATTTGAACCTTGTTCTCATGACACCATTACACATTGCAACACATGCCTTTGGGAGACTTGATGTTATGCTTATGGCACCTGTAGAGAGCCCTGGATGATGTATCATGTGGGACAACTCTTCTGTCTAATTACCATAACCTATAGGCCACACTTATGCAGAATCCAGGCAATTGTTGACACAGGTACTGCACAGGTGATACTTGATAGACGTTCCTGCAAGTAGCTCATTGTTGCTGCATGTTTCCAGGCAGCCTCCATGACCAGTTTGCAACATGGTTTGTCATCTGTTTTGGATGGGCATTTGTTTATTTTCTACATCAGTGTTGTCCCATACTTCATACACATATACATGACTGTCTGCACTGTTTGCCATGGTGTATGCAATGGTGAGGTAAGGCTTCTTTTCCAACTCCCGAGTGCTACCTTTTGGATATGGGATCCATTTCATAGTTTGTAAGATGTATGCAAGCCACAGCTGCCTCTGTTGCAGGTGAGTTGCCAAATGTCATGGACATACTTCTTGGACAGCAGATCATTACTTGGTGTGACATTGAGGCCCTGTACTTGATGGAAGGTGTGTACTCAAGAAGAGTGAATGCTGTTAGTACATCACAAGCTGCTCCCACAATATGTTATTTGGAGTGTGTGCACACATATGCTTCCAGTGTAGGATCACATTACAGGTTGTAAAAGGTGTGGAATGTGAAATTGTGGTTTGCTGTTATTTATATAAGGAACAGTTGCCATTGTAATAGTGGTGTATACACTGTTGTAGCCACTGTATAAGGGTAATGTTTCAGACATGTCTCCACTGTAGGCCATTAGTCCCACCATTATGTTAATTTCTGTCCACACATCTTGCACTAACAGGTTGTTAGGTATACTGCAGGATACTGCTGATGGTTGATGTGCATATCCCCCTGTGCTAATGTTGTGGACAGGGTGCCACTGTTCCCACCTATCCTGTCTGATGCAGGTCGCCTGTATCCGTGGCATGTGTGTATGAGGTATGCTTTACCCCCAGTACAGGTTGACTTATGTTACTGGCTCTGAGACTGCATACATATATGGAGACATGGTTGCAATTGGCCTTGGTGGTTTGGATATGTCTGATTTCTAGTCATAGTCAGCCTTACAGGAAGTCACCTGTGAACCTACATGCTTGCTCAGATAGAGGTGCACTTGCTTCCAAGTTGTGGTCTGCACCTATGTGTCCCTGTGCAGCCACTATAGCAACCTCATATGTGCTTTGTGTCTTGGTGCTGTTCACCAAGGGGGATTACTCTATTGTTGGTGGAGGATGGTTGTACAGGTAAGGTACTGGTGATTCCATATAGCTACAGTGGATATGAAGTGTACACACCCCAGTTACAATGCATGGTACTTGTGCAATTGGAACATGACCCCCACAAAAGCACCTGTCAACACAATCCCCACCTGTGATGTGTACTATAGCCTGCTCAGTTCAATGGGGAAACAACCTGTCATGTGGAAACATATGGGAATTAATACTCAGTACAGTAAACCAGCTGAATGTGTGTGCACACCCTTACACTGATATATTGTGTAAACACCTACTGAGATGATTATAGCATTGATTTGTCTTGGTTTGTAGTCTAACATTATATCACATCTTCATTTGGCAGTGGTTGCTCACCTTCTATGAAACAGCTTTGTTTCTTTTTTCAGTATAATTGTACAGGTTATGGGTCACATTTGAGATGAGCAACATTTTGACATGACATTCTGTTGTCTCATTGGCATACACCACACAGACCTGGCATTCCAACAGGGGTGTGTACACTTTGATATCCAGTGTATATGGGTGTTGCATTAGCTGTTAGTGGTAGGCATGGACAGTGGGTCATAACACAGTTGTACACTTTCCTGATTACTACATGATAAGCCTGCCTACTGTAGTACCCATATCAGTGTCATGGCAATGCAACAATCAGTAGTAGTACACATTTTATTTTGCCGTATGCAGTGACAGTGATATTACACACATGTGCAACATGCATATCCTATTTTCCAGACTGTGTGTGACCCATGTTATTACTTCTGTGCCTTTCAGCTGAACATACGCATACATACACATGCTCAGGGAATACCTGGTATACATTTGTGTTCTATGTCATTATGGCACACTGTATTTACAGTCTTGCAGCTCAATCATACATCTCTACCTGTTATACCATGAGTTCTGGTCATTGGTCCACATCACTGGGTGACAAAACAGGGAAGTCAATTTTGAAAAAGTATTAATAGAGCTGCCATAACACAAGTATATATGTAAGTGACTACAGATATATGTCACAACTGTGAACATTGTCCAGAAGAACACTGTACAGTTGAGTGTTATTAATTCAATATATCACATGCAGTTTAACACACACATCTGCAACAGTGCTTTACTATGCTCATGTCCTATATAGGTATCCTAGATTTACAATACAAGCATGTATAATATTCATATTCGCAGGTAACATATGGATATGGGCAACATCCCATTAACTGGGCTAGCAGTGGCACAGACATGACTGTTTGACAGATACTCTAGTGGTTGCCATATGTGAGCTGTCCTTTCCCAGGGTGTGTCAGACTCCTTAACTGTGACCCAACCTTTCCACCTCTTAGAGCATGACATGTGGACAAAGCCTAACATTAGGGGGTAATATATAGGGACAGATCGTAGATATGCCTATTACAAACCTATGAAGTCTGTAGCATGATACATTTTGCATTACCATAACTGTTCTGAAGATGTTGGGGTCTGAAACTCATGTGTCTGTTATGACTTCATTACTTCCATCTCCAGCTATTTGCCAGACTAATATAGATGTTTGTAGGAACAGAACAAACACTATGATGGCTAAATCTTGACATTCTGTGAAGATCTGCACAGTTGACAGGTATGGCCCACTGCAGACAGAGCCAGATGCTATGTCCATAGCATTTGTTCAGCAGGACATCATTACAGCAAGTATTGATGGCACATATACATCTTTCATAATCATCTATCCCATTATTACAGACCAAGTACTACATTCAATTACATGATTACATGTTTCACAAACCTGGTTTATCTTCAGGTTCCTTCTGTGTACAGGTTGTCTTCTTGTTTCTTATTCTGAGGTTTTGTTTATGTGTTTTTTTTTTTTTTTGCTCTCTCTTTCCCCACTACTGGGATCGAGCTTGCTTGAATAGGTTGAAGCATGGGTGTTGTAAATGATGGTCATGTTCAGGTTATGGCCTGTGCACCAATTGCTGTTCCCCACTTGATAATTGCATGCAGGCAGCTGTGTAGTACTTCCAATAGCCAATGTCATAGCAACCCACTACTATAAATAACTACATCATGTAGGCATTGTCCCTTTACCTTTCCCTGCATAGAAGACATCCTTCATGTATGGGAGCAGCAGTGTTACAGACAGTAGGTAGGAATACATCTTACAACAGGACTTGTGGACACAGGCCAACTACATGTTTGTATAAGGTTCCAGACTTAGCAACAGTGTGTGAGTATTGCTGTTATATGCATTAAATACTGCTAATTTTACAGGGTTTATGTGTACATGCTAGTTTTGCATGGAATGCATTCTGTCTGCATAGCTCTTAACTGTGGGCCTATCCACATGATGGCCAGAGGATTGGCTGTTATGTTTTGTCTGTTCCCCACACAGGTCTTGTCCCTGACATACCAGTGGCATTCTTTCCGTTGATTGCTGTCAGTACATGGCAACATCCATTTGTGTTTCTGACCATATTCCTGAGTAAGGGTATGTTGCAACCAATCCTGTAACACCAGCAACTTTCACAGTGTATAACAGCAATATTTCAAATATGAGCCTGTGTTTCAGGCTCTGTCCTCCACTTATATACTTGGCTTTATCCAGATGTCATGTGGTAAGAGGTTGATAGGTATCGTCTATCATTATTTAGTGCTGACATTCCTGCTATCATTCCATTGATGTTGTGGACCCCCACACAAGTTGTGGGGTAGGGTCCATATATATGAGGGCTACAGCTGGACAAAACATGTGTGACCCTGTACAGTCTGGAGGTCAGTGTATAGAGAACACTGTTATATGCCCATGTAAGATATTAAATGGGGGAGGGGTATTAAATGTTTTAACCTAGGCTGTTATAACATGTGAGGAATATCAGTAATAAGAAACATAAATGTATATGGCTGCACATTTTCATACATTTCACCATGGGAACAGTGGTGGGCTAGAGCTTACTCTCTTGCACACAGTTCTGTCAGTGTGATAGTGATGTTTTAAGTTAAGCATTGTTATGTAACGGAGACATTTACATTGTGACAACTGATACTTTTCCCCCTAGGGGTTAACTACAGAGTGTAATTGGAGGTTGTTGAACTACATCTGTAATTAAGTGTTGATTGATTCTTGTCAAGGCAAGTGTGTTTTTTTACTTTTGTACTAGAAGGCATTAGCATAGACAGCAAAGTATGTTATGTTTTGCAAATTACTGTATCATATGTTTTCTTTGAGAGTTGCATTAATCAGTTATGTATTTCAAACACCTAAATGCTATAAGAGTTGGCATAAACAACTGAAATAGTACACAAATAAACATTTATATGTATGCAGACTGTGTAGTGTCATGTCCTTTGCATTGTGTGTAGGTATATGTTTCATGCAATAATTCTCATTTGTAGGAAAGAATCAGACACTGGCCATTGAAAAGGTGGCAACTGTAGGAATAATGGCTGTTTGATATTCTGTGTACCCTCTATATATACTCTCTTTATATATATCTATAAGTATATATATATATATATATATATATATATATATATATATATATATATATATATATATATATATATATATATATATGTGTGTGTGTGTGTGTGTGTGTGTATGTGTCATTAGAATGTTTAGTGCTTCCACATTGTACATTCCCTAGGGTAGACTGACTGTTCTGCATGATATGTTACAGAAATCATCGCAACATCTTACAGCTCAGATAGCTTAGTGGTAATTTGTTGTGGATGGTGCTGTGTTCAAGACTTGCAAGGGCTGGTTATTTTGTTGCAAGGCAGAACAGTTCAGCTGTGGAGGAAAGGGATAATGGCAATAATTACAAGAGGTCCCTATTTTGGGCTCCTTCATCCCCATTTATAGAACTTTGGTCAGATGTTTTGCAGTGAGGTTCAGAATGCACTACATACACACACACACACACACACACACACACACACACACACACACACACACACACACACACACACACACACACACACACACACACATATATATATATATATATATATATATATATATATACATTTTCCCTACTGTTGAATGACTGTGCTCCATGATATGTTTGAGAAAACATCAAACGTATCTTCAGCTCAGATGGCTTAGTGGTAAATTGTTGTGATTATGGTGTGCAGGGTCCTGGGTTCGAGACATGCAACAGCTGAGTTTTTTGTTGCTGGCAGAACAAGGGCTGTTGGATACAGAGTGATTAAGGCCCTTTTAAGGAGTTGTAAGCAGGTTTGCATGGGTTTGTGCGGCGGTAAGCAATGCTAACTTCCGGTTAAATATGCTTACAGACAGTTAGCCTGAAAGTGCTTAATCTGTGTAGACATTGCTTAGCGCCATGCAAACAGGTGTAATCCCACTTACTACTGCTTAAAAGAGCTTACCCCTGCTTTCCCCCATGCTAATTTCTTTAAAAGAAAAGAAAAAAAATGGGTGAGAGGAAAGTGGTGAAAAAGGTGGCACGCAGAGGGAAAGACAATAAGTGAAATAGCTAGGGATGTGCAGGATGGGTGTAGGGAAGGTCCATAGCTGTCCATTTCTTCTATAGCAACAGCTGTGCATATATGCTGAATTTGGAGGTATATTTGGACACTCAAATCACTGAGAGAGGGGCGGAGAGAACAATAATGTGTTGTGAAGCCAATTAGACCAGATTACATGTGTCCAGTGGACATGTGTGCGAAATGGACAGCTATGTATGGGGCGAAATTTTTTTTGGGAACAGATTGCCCTTTTTTTTTAAGGTGAGATTGGGATGTTGGGGAAGGATAGTAGGTATCTTTGGGGAGGTAGGTTGGGTAGAAAGACAGACAGAACAGACAAGGCAGCATATAGGGCTAGTATATGACACGTGAGGGCTAAACAACTTGGACGGGGAGGGGTGTTTTAAAATCACAAGCCCATGAGCCCCCAAATGGAAACAGTGGGACTGAGGTCCCTACCCATGGGCAGTCACCACTGCACCTTCATGGCCCCGAAGGTGGTTGTGCTGGGGGCTGAGCAGGAGGGGCAGGCTGACCCTCTAATTGCACCATGCAGCCTTCAAGCTGATGTAGCAGATCTCCAAACTCCTTTTGGAGCTCGCTACGCACCAAACCCTGGACCTGGGTTCAGGTGACAATATCCTGTCCTTGCACACTCCCGGGGGGGAAGCCCCATCCCCTGAGGTGGTTCCACCCAAAGGTGGTGCAGGACCAGCAGACAAGGAGGTCCCCAGGTGGGTCCCAGATGTGCTGGGGCCCCGTGCCATGGACAGATGAGGTGGGAGAGGTGGGTCCATTGGGACTGGCCTTTCCAAACATACTATGGTGTTACAGTTTTAGAACATATGTGGGTTAGTAATAGTCAACACAATCCAGGATTAGTTATAACAGCCTGCATAGATATTCCCATTAACCCAAAACAATACATTTGGAACAGTTGCATAGCAAACAGAACACATGCATGTATGGAACCACAGTGGCCATTACAACGGCATGCAGGTTACATTGATAGTAACAGGCCACCAATGATAGCATTTCAACATGGAACATTAAGAGAAACACATTTCAATATTTGCTGAACAATAGGACATATGTCCCAACAGTGGGTTTGGTGTAAAACATACCCATTGATTTGTATGTTTAGATTATTTTTGCAGATATGGTGTGGAGGGGAGAGGTGTCAGTTAACAACTTGTATAGCCTTGCACTACTCACAGCTTTAATGATCATTGCTCTAATAATTACTCTACAGGTATTATTACAATACCCTAGGGCCTTGGTTTGGGCAGTGGTATGTTTGTACACAGTGTATAGTTCTACTGTCTTATAGCTACGTTCTGCTTCCCTTACCTGGTAGACCTGTGGAGGGAATGTTTGTTAACACTACCTGACTGTTTCTACACATATTCCCAGATTCATAGTTATAATTCTCTCAACCTCTTAATGCAAAAAATCTGTACAAAGCTTGACAAACTGGGGGTACAAATAGGGACATATTTTAAATATTATAATAATATATTTATAAACTTTTAGAAAGTTGCTAGAGTAACAGGATTTGTTTTAATATACATATTCTGAAGGATCTGAAGTCTGAAACAAAAAATTATCTCATTATTTAGTGATTACAATCCTGAGATCATCCCAGTGATTTGCCAGGAAAATAGAGGAACATGCCAAAAATATGAGGCAAAAACCTGGACATTTTGCACAGTTGAGAAGTATGATTATGCATACAGCTTACTACCACCCCCAGGATTCGAACCATGGCTGTGTGTGCTAAAAATACAATAATCTGTGTTTCATCAGTGAGCTATTTAGAAAGTGCTGTTTTCTCTTTCAGTGTTTTCTGTCTAAGTCTCTTATGGTTGTACAATCTGACCTTGTAATTACAACATTCTTATACAGACATTCCTAGACATATTTTTTATGTAGCACAGTGTGAGAAACAGTTGACACGACAGTACTATTCACATTCTAGATCTTGGTGAATTCAACATGTGAGGCCATACAATACCAGAGTAAACACAAACAGTCCAGAATTTAGAACTTTATTGCCAGGCAGTTATGCTTTTATTTAAATATGACCTATATGGGACTATTACTGTCATATTGTCTGGTTTATTCAGTAGAAACCATACACATTTTTTATAGTGTCAGGTGACATTTTACTCCTTTATATTTATTTGGTATGACTATTACAAACAGAATTGTTACTCACCAGCCTCGCGACACAGCCTTTGCAACTTGCTGGCATAGGCTTCATGGTTCACAGCCCAATCAGCTGCAGCTGTAGTGAAAATAGAGAAACATTTATGCATACCTATCCATCACATACACAGGCTGGACTTTGGTAAACAATTATTGCTATGAATACTTACACACTGCTGGGGCATCTCCCCTGTCTCTTCCTTCTTGGACCCACTGTTCCAAAAGCTCCTTCTTCCTCCTTTTCAAGTTGGCATAGTGATGCTGGACCTGCTCACCAGTCCGAGGATACCAGTGGCTCTGGTGAGTTCATGGGCGAGACTTTCCCAGGCTTCCACTTTATATTGGGAGCCATGGTACTGGTCTTGCAGCAGTCTCATAAAATGTTTTTTTACATGGAGTTCTACCATGACCTTGGACTCCTGTATGCCCTAGCACTGTACCTGGCCCTCTCCAACACCTGCCATACTGCCTACATTGGAGAGATATAACCAGTTATGAGCTGTATTCCCATCTGTGGGGTTTAAATACAGCTGATTTCCCACCCTTTGACATGATTGGATGGTTTTGAAAATGGTGAGCTAAGCTAAGCTACGGGCAAACCTGCTTAGCTAAAATTGGCAGTGCTTAAAGGGGCAGGTTCAGCATTGCTTACCAATGGGCAAATCCACTTAACTGGGCTATCCATTGCTTAGTATTCATATGTACACAATGCTTACACCCAGTCAACATAACTGTGCAATGCTTAGCATTGCTTATGTTTTATTATATTTCTCTACCACCTGTATGCGCTTGATTCATCATTTATTACATAATATAGATTTATTTACATTCCCTGACATCCCCCAATGTGCTGTAATTAATTTATTCTCATGTGACTATACTGTATGGGGCACTTGTGTTTATATGGGGGTTTCACTACTTTATTACACTGATGCCTCACATCTGGGCCTAATACACTGCTCTGGTTGAGAAAAATCAGTTACTTCTTACATAAATATGCACAAAATTCAAATTTTGACGTTTACACATACAAAACGGAAATGGCTTTGGTGAGGCTTGAACTATGAATGACTACATGCAAGTCGTACACTCTAACTGCTACACTATTGCACTTATGTTTACACTGGATGTCTATTGCTTTTTAAGTTAGCGTGCCATTTCAGCTGGGCTACGTGTAGCTAAGCAACGAGCACACCTGAGCAGCTATGCTCAAACTTTATTGCATATATTAAAAAAAAATGTATTTGTTGTGTTTATTTGTACCCTTCAGAATATCCATGCTAATGCTGAACCTGTTATTCCATCAACTTTCTGCTTTGTGGGACGATTGTCCCTTATGGCTTTGTCCACATTCCTTACTCTAATGGGTTGGGAGGTGCACACTATGTGCTTATGCTAAATCTGTTATTCTATCAACTTTTGGCTTGGTAGGGACGATTGTCCCTTTTGGCTTTGTCCAGATTTCTTACTCTGAGGGTTGGGGTGTTACGAGCATTTTTGCTCATTTTAAATTGCCGAACGACAATTCTGGAGTGCAGGGGGAATGTGTATTGTGAGAGCTCTGCTCTCAGACACAGCCCCTGCGCTCATACATGGAACCATGTCCATTTTATAGCATGGCAGTGTGCCTTCATACATATGCATGGCGCACTGCCGTGCTGAACAGGAACGGTCCCTGTTGTGCAGGAATAACTTATTCCTGCATGGCTGCTTGCTGAATCCTGGGGACTGTGTTTACTGTGACTTATAAAATGAGGTTTAAGACCTAGAACCTAAAGAATACTACCACTATAAGAATAGATTGTGCTGAATAGTTTGCCATTTGTACTTATTTCATAACCCCTTTGCTTCCAGAGATATGAATATTTGAAATGTGAGGACATAATTTGATTCTGTCAAAAGGCTTAGGCTCCACCCATTGGAAGTTACAGTGCAAACGTCCTGGGCTCCACTGGAGTGAATAAGTTAAGAGAGCTGATATGCAAAAATGTTGCCCGGTCATGGTTAGAAAAACACCAGAGAGCATTTCATAACCTCAAACAGCAAATTGCCAACCTGCCTACATTGACATATTTTTATGTCCACAAAATAGTAGTTCTTTCCTTTGATGCTTCCAAGTTTGGTCTTGATGCAGTTTTTCTTCAAGAAAGTAGACCTGTTGCCTATGCATCTAGAGCTCTTACCCAAACTGAGATGTAATATCCTCAAATTGAAAAGGAACTTTTGGTAATTGTGTTTGCATGTTTGAAGTTCCTTGATTATATTTATGGCCGAGTTATCCAGATTGAGACTGATCGTCAGCCTCTAGTCACTGTTTTAAAGGAGCCTATGCATTCAGCTCCAGCAAGACTGCAAAAAATGATGTTTAGATTACAAAAGTACAATTTCAAAAGGTAAACTTCTGGCTGATACTTTATCCAGATCACCGAGAAATACCATGAAACAGCTTGATGCCGAGAATTTTGACTTTGATGTCATGGAGGTATGTAATTTTTCTACCACAAGACTTCATGAACTAAGAGATTATACTAAGACTGATCCAATTTTTCAAATCTCAACCACTTCATCAATGTAGGATGGCCGTCAAAGCAATCCTGTGCACCACCAGAAGTACCATCTTATTTTCCTTACAGAGACGAGATCCTGATGGAAGATGGTATCATATTCAAAGGTCCAAAAGTTACTGTTCCTACTTCCTTACAACATGAGTACATTCAGATTTTGCATCATGGCCACCCAGGTTCCAATTCTACCAAAAGAAGGGTGAGAGGGCTATTTTTTTGGCCTTCTCTATCGAAAGATATTAATAAAGTACTTTCTTCTTGTTCAGTATGCAACAGTACTAAGCTGCATTTGCAAAAATAGCCACTTCAGCTAAGCCAAATTCCTGAACTACCTAGATCAACAGTAACAACTGACATAGTTGAGTGGAACAATCATTACTTAGTGTTGATAGACTCTTATTCGAACTGGTTTGAAATCGATTTGCTACCTATCCTAACATCCAGTGCTGTTATTACTAAGACGAAATGTCATTTCTCAGTCCATGGTAGTCCACACAAAGTTATTTCTGACAATGGTACCCAGTTTACCAGTCAGTTTACCAGTCAATTGTTTCAGAGATTTGCAAAAGAGTGGGGCTTTATCCATGTCACTAGTAGTCCAGAATACCCACAGTCAAATGGCCTTGCTGAATGTGCAGTACAGAATGAAAAGCAATTACTAAAGAGGTCAAAGTGTGACAATACCAATATCTTCTTGAATTTACTTAATTTCAGAAATACACCCCATGACAATTTACTTCTATCTAGGCAAACCAGAACAACCTTGCCTATCAGTTCTAGTTTGTTGGTGCCTAATGCTAAAAACAACAAAGCAATCAAAGCTCAACTTTTTAAGAAACGTTCTTCTTAGAAATCTAGCTATGATAAAATGAGCAGATTTCTTCATCCATTAAACGAAGGAGAGACAGTGAGGATGCAAATACAAAAGGCGTTGATAGAATTGGTCAAGTGAAAGGTATATATGCCAAGCCGAGATCCTACTTAGTGGAATCTAAGGGTATAGAATACTGGAGAACCCGCTAGCATCTTCTTCCTGTATTAGAAATTATATTGCAGTATCATACCCGTGATGCAGACTCTAGATTTCAGGGTAACCCTGACAATGTTCTCACTGAAGAACATGTTTCAGCATCCATCCCCATTTCTGATGATGTCCCAGATGTCCCCAAAGTTGAACATTCCTTGAAAACAGTTCCTGTTGCTAGATCCAGTTCTGATTTTTATATTACATGTTTTGGTCGTATTTCTAGACCTAGTATAAAATACACAGCAACCTAGACATGATTATTTTATATGTGACTAATTTTGTATGATTGATTGCATGTTAAAGAACTAGTTCTGCATAACTGCATGTCAAAAGATGATTTCTGTAAATCGCGTGTCATTGAATACTGTCATTTAGTATTTGATTCATTTCTCAAAGAGGGAGGATGTAGAACAGAGCGTGTTTCTGTACCTTTATGAATTATTTCCAGATGTAAGCATGTGCATATAAGTAGTGAGCACATGCAGGCAGCAGTGTCATTTTGAGAGAACAGCCAGAGTGTTAACATGTATCAGTGTGGTAGTAAGTCTGTTTAAAAGTTTATTTGAGTTTAAGTTACAAAGTCTCATTCCTGATGTGTTTGTGTGTAATAAATCTGTTTGAACTGAACCCACAACCTCTTGTTTGTTTTATCCTGACCGGATGAAAAATAGTCTATATAATGAATTTGCATATTTAATTTTTGGAGTGTTGTTCCCCATGTAAAAGTTATTTTTTATTTTCCTTTTCTTTCATGGGTTAATGCATAAGTTTCAAAATAAAAAATTCCCAGTCTTGGTACAATAATAGACTTAAGGTTAGTAGTACAGAAAGTATACAGAGGTTAGGAACTGGTATAATGGTTAAAGTGTTTACCTCACAGGCCCAAGGTGCAGGTTTTGATTCCCACCTTTAACGGCTTCATGGCTAGGCTATTAAAGACCCCAGTGGTCATTAGTCTGGTATGGACATATAAAAATTGTAATAATTTAAGAGAGTGCCCCAAATGCCAGTAATACCCAGCTTAATCACTCATTAAAACAGTTTATTGTTGAAGAAATAACATGAAAACCAAGGGAAGATATTATTACTGAAGATACTTTACAAAACAGCATTTCAAAATCATTTGGAAATGCAGATATGGTTATGTAGAAGACAGAAAGGGAAGAATCTATGAATCATAGAAGAAAGTCTCAGCTCAGCAAAGAAGAAAATTACCTGAGAGAACACCTGTTGGATATAATAGAAATGGCTAGCCATATGAATATACATTAGGGAAACAAGATACAGAAAGTATAAAGCAGACTGCTAGATTAGTACAATAGAAAGTAGGGCTGTGTGAACCACTGACAAAGATACATCAATATGACACAAGAGAAATTAATAGAATATATTACTATGCAGCTAATCCAATTACAAAGTACTACCGCAAAAAAGGGAAAAATAGAGATAAATAAAAAAATGTAGTATGCTGCCATGCAAATGCCAGCTAGAGACAACTATAAAGGAATTAAGAAAGGTAATTCAAGAGAAAGGAAATGATTGGTTAAAGCCATTAAACAGTTATGTACTAAAAGAAAAGCACAATAGCAATGCAGAACATGATCTCAGTAATATGATTTGCAACTTCAAATAAAAAGTGTCTGCTTATGCTAAGAAACTCACTAGATATACAGAAGATTAGAAAGAAGAGATATAAAACAATTTATGGATGACCCACAAAGGTTTTATAGAGAAACGGAAGTAGAACAAGAAGAGTTGTAACACCTCTAGAAAGAGAAAATAAATCCATTCAGGAGGAACATCTGAAAAGTCCTCTCATTACCTCATTTTGTACATAAATAAAATTTGAAATTTTGGTATTTATTTATTTATTTTATTTATGATTGTTTACCAGGTGGGTGGGATGGTCCAATGATCCTTTTCAGTCACAACCTGCTTGCCAAAGCAGGAACCAAATTCTACATATATAATAAAAAAACACATAAAGTGCATTGAAGTACAAAGCCAAAACACTTGCAATAAAGTATAAATAAGTAACTGAAATGGAAAATGGAGAAATAAGGGCAAAACCTTGATCTACACAGATTGAGATAAACAGCATATGTGCAATAGAAAGAGCACTGTCAGTTTAAATAGTAGGTTTACATGCCTCTTCTGGTTCAACTCGATCTTATCTCATCATGATTATGGATTTACACACTGGATATTAATTGAACCAATCTTGGTTTAAGACAATGTTAATATATTCTGCAGTGGGTCATGACTATAGCAAACAGCAAAGAAAGTGTTCCAATGTATTACTGTTAAGGCGAGAGAGAATATAATATTATCCAATAAATGGATGATTAGAATCTTTTTTTTTTCTGAAAGGCATTGATACCTGTATCAGAAAACCTAAAGGAATATGTAATGAGAAATGAGAGGTTGAGGACAGAAAGATGGATAAGAGAAAGAATCATTAGGGTTGTATAGCAGATGTGCAGAGAGCTTTATTTGTACAGGTGGTGCAATCAATTTAATTTATGCA
Organism: Protopterus annectens; assembly: GCF_019279795.1. NCBI lineage: Eukaryota > Metazoa > Chordata > Ceratodontiformes > Protopteridae > Protopterus > Protopterus annectens. Next base: position 1,856,904,334 of record NC_056737.1, read on the forward strand.
GTATACTTTAGATGGGAAGAAATACTAAATATTGTTGTATGGTATGTTTTGTAAGATTGTCATTTCTCCAGAATGTAAGTGGATGTGTACATTTCATTTAGGTAGCCATGTGGTTTGTGTCAAAAAGCCCTGTAGTCAGTATCTTGTCTTACTGCTTGAGAAAGGCTGTTGCAGTTGGCAGTAACAGTTTACTGCATTCAGTCATTGTATAAAGACATGATACAATGGACAGGGGATTCATTGCATATCAGCCTTGAGCGAGATAGGCAACCATCAAGAGTGCTTTGCTTCTGATGGGTTTAGGTTTTCTCACTAGAGAGCACAAGTACTGATATTTTTTAGACTTTTTCAAATTCCAAGCCCCAAAAAAAAATCACATATGATACACATCAAAAATTAGAAGTGATGATACCTTTTCTAAATTTCAGTAATATCAGCAATAAATGGGTAATTAGAATATTTTTTTTTCTGAAAGATGTTGATACCTGCATAATTACTGAAACATCATTTTAACGTTCAAAATGCATATGACAATTTCCAAAATATGCAGCTTTTAGTCCTGCAGATTCACTAGAACATGTAGGAGTTTCTGGAAGTTAGCACACAAAAGTAAAGCTCAGAGCCTGTAATGAAGTCCTTTCTGTAGCCAAAATTCAGAATTAGATTTTTTTCTTTTCGCTGCAGAATGCTCCTGGGTTGCTTTTGAAAAGGGACAGTTATGCTTAGTGGGTTTAATTCCTTAACAAAATAAATAAAAAAGGTGTTTCAGTTTTCATAAAAGCAATTGAAAAATAGTGAACTGAAGATATCAACTTAGGACTATTAATCAGCTATACTGTAATTCTTTTTAGTGGTACAGAATTCAGTGTTACTAGAATCTTCCTTATACCATCCATGTTCCATACAGAGTAAGAAGATTTCTTGACCCATCTTTGTGAAATAAATGTCAACGAAACTACACTTCTTAGGGGTATTATAACAACTGGCACACTGGCAGAATATACTACTCAATGTCATATAAATATGCTCAAATATTAATTAATTATGTTATTCAAAACAAATTGGAGTAAACAGCATGAACACTTACTCAGAATGGCATATCTTAGATGTTATGCTAACAAACCGAGTATCTTCCTACTTCTCACCCATGGACATTTCATCTTTAATTACCATAGATCATGACACCATCATGTTGAGGCTATGAGTACAAATTCTGATTCAGTAAATAATATGCATATGCAAACTAACCTGGATGCTATCATTAATGACTCTGTTTTCTCAGGATATGGTGAATGTCTTTTTTGATATTATTAACTTCTGCAGTAATGAACATATAATAGTAGCACACACATTTGCAAGCAAACTATAAAATAATATACAAGAGAACAAGAGGCACTACTACTTAACTGTCAAATATTATCCTAGCTATGAAAAACAAGTCTAAATTAAATGAAGTACATAAAGTACTTTTCTAATTCTATGCTCTAGATCTGATTATGAAGTCAGCTTGGTATCATAGGCTGAAAACAAAAATAAGGTATTCAGTAATTACTTCAGAATATTGATAAAGAGCTTGTGATTGTAATATGTTATCAGTAGCAATGAAGTAATCTGATCTACTTGTAGAAACATTTTGTACAAACTTCACAATATGCAAATACAACGTCAAATTTAGGAGAATCTTGACAACCCTATTTAAATCTCTATCACATAAGAAAATTAAAATGTATCTATTTATCATACCTATGCTGGTAGAATTTAATGATACCAATTCACATAGGGGTGGTCAAATCAGGCCCAAACAATTTTGGCCCATCAGTTGACCAGCACTGTACATAAAATAATGGAGGGAGTCATAATAGAACATATTTTAAAAAACACAGGGGCCTTATTTCTATTAGGTATGGAAATATATGGAATAGTGTGTTAGTGGAGATCTTAGCTTTTGAAACTTGGAGAATGAAATGGTAACAGATTACAGTGAAGATTTTGGCAATGTGTACTGCTTATCTTGACATTGCTAACGTATTAACACTTTCCCACATAAGGGAATAGTTAACAAGTATATAGCATTAAACATTAATTCATGCATAATTCAATAAGTAAAACAAAGGTTAAGCAGCAGGACAGTAAGTCAAGGTAACGGTTGCCATATCTAACCCAAAAGTGATTTGCGTTGCTGAATCACAGGGTTTTCTACTGGCTAAACTTATTTTTGGACTAGTCTTCTCACATATAAAAGTAGAGGTGGATTATGGATAATCAAGTACATATTCGATTGAATCTAGGTAGCATTAATTACTCCAGTAAAAGATGGTAATGCCATTACATGCAGTATCACGAGGCTTACCAAAAAGGCATGCATTATGATTAGAAAATAAACGATCAAATCATAAAAAGTGATACATTTATTAAAGATCGAGGGATAATGGAAGACATCAGTTTAAACTTTGCCCAATATGTCTTTACCAAAGTCTGGGCAACATATTCTATAGTCAATCTATTTCTAAAGATATGTTTAGTCAGTCCAGAGAGATCACTGCACCACTTCTGACCTGACAGGTCCAACCCATTATATAATACAGTGTTATATTTTGTAGCCTTCAAGCAAGCAACCTGAAGGAATTTGAAAATATGTAACATTTCTTCACTAGCAAAAGTCATAATGCTGGATAGCCTGATGTGTTCAAAAAGCTGTAGAAATTGTCTTTATATTCTGTTTTTATTGGTTGCCTAAATGCTACCTTTCTCTGATCTGATCCAGTTGTATTTGAAAGCTTATATCAAAAACACATCACTGGTAGAACTAATACCAGAGCGGGAGCCCCAAATTAAGTATCAGTAATATTTATTTATTGACATTTGTTTACCAGCAAAGGCCATCTGAGTCAGGAGTGGTCCCTTTTTTCAGTGGAAGCCTGATGAGAAAAGCTCCAGAGCAAAATAGAATATAATGCAATCATAGTAATAACAAACACCACTCTATAAAATATAAAACAGTATAAAGTGATATTCAGCACCATCAGTAGAAAAAAGGTATAGAGTTTAAAATTATACAATTTGAATGAGGCAAAAATATATAATTATACAATAGAAGCAAACCACTTTAATCATGGTTACAGTGGTTAGGTTTCTAGGAGATTACTAGGCTAAGGGCTTTCAAGCCTAGCAAATATAACCTGATGTTACCCAATATATGACCCTAGGGGCAAGAGGATGGCATGGGATTGTGCCTATGCCTTAAGTATCTTGTCAATTATCCCTGTCTATAAGGGACATAGGTGCTACCCCAGGTGTGAATTTGCACTTCCCCATCCATTGATTCAAACTGCAGTTGAAGAGGGCCAGGGAAGGCCTCTGCTTAACATGAATAGGAGGTCTGTTCCAAAGAAGAGGCAATCTCTGAGACACATATTTGTCTCTCCAGCATGTTTTGTTTGAGTCACTGACTAAGTTTAGATCCCTAGAATGGGTGACCCTTGTGCTGTTTGACTTGCAGATGTGTAACAGGTCCATCAAGCCTGGATTTGGGAGTATCTTGTAGGTTAGGCATAAATCACCCCTTAGTAGTTGGTAGGAGATAGGGTATAGGGATAGGGCTTTTAGTCTATCCATACAGGATAAGTTGTTTACACACTGCATTTTCTTTATAAGAAACCTCTGATGTCACTCACGCTGCTATAAGTGCCTAGTCAAGTACATGCTAAATAGTGCATTGCACTCTATTATTGGTCTAATGAGGGCTGTGTACAGTAGAACTATAATTTACTTGGATCTGAATGCCATACCTTTACTTATAAGTTGTTCCATATAGAAGGACATCTACACCACTGTGGATACATGGTTCAGGCTGCTATCTATCTGTTTACCTATCTCTTACCTCTGAATCTACTCTTAGGGGGTGCTATTGATGTTATAATTTGAAGGGGTATTTGAATTCACAAAGGGAATGATAACGCAGTTTTTCACATTTAGGTTTAGGCCATGGTTCTGGCACCAATCCTTTGTCTGATCTAAACCCTATTGAATGATATCTATATTGCTAGGGGATTCATTAATTGCCCCCAGCTTGCAGTCATCAGCAGACTTTGTCATCCAGAGACCTTCCACATTAGCCTTGACGTCAGAGAAGTATATTCTGAACAGGAGTGGTACCAGCACTGAGCCCTGTGGCACACCACTAGTAACTTGCCTCTTGCTGGATCTGGATTCATCCACTTTAACCACAACTGTCCTGTCCATGAGCCAATTGGCTATCCATCTGGTGATGTAGGCATTTATGCCCAGTTTTGTGAGTTTATTACTAATACATAAATGGGGAATTGTTTCAAACACCTTGACCAGGTCGTGGTAGGCTGTATGTTCTGTTTTACCATCATCCATGGTCTTAGTACATTTCTCAAAGAAATCCACCAGATTCAGTAGACATGACCTGCCCTTAACAAAGTCTACTTGGGTCGGGTCCAATGTTTGGATGTTTCCTGTGTCATTATTTATCAGGTCCATGATTATTCTTTCCATGACCTTACATATAAGACTAGTTAAACTTATGGGTCTGTAATTTCCCAGGTCAGTAGATAGTCCTCTATTATATAGTGGGGTGACTGTTGCTGCCCTCCACTCTGTCGGGACAAAGCCAGTCCAGAGGCTGTAGTTAAGCAAAGATCTTAATAGGTCTGAGAAGTCCTGATTTAAACTGCTTAATAGGCAACCTGGTATATTTTCAGCTTTTAGTCACAGAGACCACAGTGGCATCCTATTTGATGATAATTGGTGGTGGAGTGGTGGCGGGTATTTCTTGGGGAGAACTGGGGGGTGATGAGGGGAAATTTGATCAGAATTTGTCGACCAACAGATTTGCTATAACTTCTGCCTGAGTATAGGTGATGCCATCTACAACTAATTCTACACATTGTTAGGTGTTGTCCTTAAGATTATGGACATAACTGGAAAATGCCTTATGGTTATCCTTAGCTTTGGAGACTATTTTTACCTCAAAAGTCTGGTTTCAAAGACCTGACTATTTCTCTGATTCACTTGTTTAGGCTAATGAGGTTTGCTCTTTTGTACACATTCCTTCTTACTTCTCAAAAGGATTTTCTTTCTTTTGTTATACAACCTATTAATACCAGGGATCCACCAGTGTGGCCTGTTTTTGCGGTTTGACCTGGGTTTCTTTCAGTCTGGTACTGCTGTTTCTATGCATTTGTTTTTATGGTTGTACAGGGCTTTTGTGTGTACACCTTTGCATAGGTTTCTTTATTTTCTGGATTTGGGGGTGCTTAGAAACTAGCTATGCTGTCCCTTAATAGGTGGTAATTTACCTTACAGAAATTCTTAAAATTTTGGGGGTTAAGTTGGGGGACTAGTTTTATCTTTATTTCAAGGGAGATCACTTTGTGATCTGCTCTTACAAGTGAGGACATCACATGGAGGGGAGGGGTTCAACAATCTCCCATATTTGTTCCCCTAGTGGGAGTACAGACTAGCTGCTCCATGGCATTTGCATTTACAAAGTCAATAAATCTTTGTGCTTGCATGTTAGTGGTTGTGTATGCTTCCCAGTTAATGCAAGGGTAGTTAAAACCACCTATGAGTATGGAATTGTGCTGGAATGGTAGTGATTCTAGTAAATTCAGGTATGATGTATGGTTTTCCTGGTTCACGGTGAGGGATCTGTAGCTAACAAGAATATGGTAATGGATTTTTCCCATGGTTTATTGGACATGGATCAGCTCAAGCATGTCATATAGTTTGACCAGCCTTGAGGTGTGCTTATCCTTTATGTAGATAGATACACATCCACCATTTACTTTTTCATGTTCAGTGGGTGGTCAGAATATATGAAAGGCATTATAACCATTCACTGCTAGAGTGCTTTCTATGGTTTTGACCATGTTTCAGTAACTGCACAGATGTCAACATTATCCAGGGTGAGGAGAGTTTCTAGGGAGTACAGCTTCTTGTTAAGACTCTTAGCATTGATCAGTAACATCTTTAGCTTGTCCTGAGTAGCTTTTATTATGTTGGAAGTTTTGTCTATTTGGCGATGCCTAAAACAGGCACTGTACAGGTGGATAATGTTTTGGCCAATATCCGAAAGCCTGGCAGTGACAGGTGAATACCACCTGTGGCAAAGCAGCATGGCCTATTAACCATGTCTTCCCAGGCTGGTAAGTATTTGACATCTTTGGAATGACACCAGTAGCTAAGCCAGTTGTTAAAGTTGATCATTTTCTGCTTGTATTGTGGCTTCATCTTTGGAGATGATAGAATGCCATTCAGTGTTAGGCCTGTGACACATATTCTGAGAGCTCAATCATGTCTCTCTTCATATAGTGTAAGGAGGTACATCTTAGGTCATTCTTGCCCACATGGACTATGACTGAGCCATACTGTTACAGAGGGGTAAGTGACCTGACTGCTTGCATGATCTGGCAGATCCTTGCCCCTGACAGGTAAATTACTATAACCTTCTCCTTACCCAGCCTGGTAAGAGGGACGTCAGTGCATCTCACAATGAAGACTCCTATGACCAGATTTTTTTGGGTTGTGGAGTGTTTTGCCTTATGGGCTTGGTATATGAGACACAATGAGATATGGCTTTATGTGTTGTGATGGGAATTGTCTTGTTTGTGTGCATGTAGAGTTTCTGAAAACTGTGCCTGAGAGGCTTTTGAGGTTTGGTTAGGTTACATAGTAGCACTTCTATATATGTGGGTCTATATATGTGGTCCTTTATGGGTGCAATGAGTGATGAGTATGTCAATGACAAGCTGTTTGTTGCTTTTTGTGCTGTATGCAGAGTCTAGCCTCCAGTGTCAATGTATAACTACATGTCTCACACACTGAATTTTTCTGTTCAAGAATTAAGTGGTTGCCAGTGTACATAAGACAATTGCTACATTGCCTCAGGATGAACATGTCCACCAAGCTGGATGCAGAGATAGCAGGAAAGTCCATGGTTCCAGGTCCTAATGTGGAATTGCAAGGGATAGGAGTGGAGGTGTTTGTAACCGGACCAGGGAAGGGTGGTTACTTGGTGTAATCTACAGCTAAATGCTGCCCAGCTCCAAAACCAGATGATGTCTGAGTAGTGTGATAGTCCTGGGTGCAATAATAAGGTAAGGTAGACCTAAATATAACTACGTAAATGTTTAAATGCTGTTCACCATGTAAACTAGTTTCCCCATGAGTAAAGTGGGACTGAGGTAAAGTTCCAAGGTGGATTTTATAAGGAAATTTCAGCTCCTGGTAATTGTATGTATACAAGGCACCAGTAGCCACTGCTATATAAAGAGCAGCTTTGCTCAAATGCGAGGCTTATATATGATCAGAAAAAAAAAGACAAATTTTACACTAACTATGCCCTAAGGCCTATCAGGTAAGCACACAATGAGCTTTCTACCAGCAATTCCCAGCTCATATAGATGAAATCAGCCCTCTCCTGCCACAAGTGTACAGACATAGACCCTGTTAATGTAAAATTACTGGTTTGCTTAAGAAACAACAAACAGATGCTTAATACTAACTAAAAACACTGGATACAATATATTTCATTGTAGAACAGCAGCCCTTACAGCAGATTGATAATCCAACTTTAAACTTTAAAGAAGTGCAAAATAAATAAATACATAGCACAGTAAACGTATACAGTATAATGAAAATAAGCAATATTTCTAGATGTTTGCATCTGTATAAGGCACTGGCATGGTGAGCAGCTCCGTACAAATGTGCCAAATTTATACCAGCACTGGAAATATATAAAAATGACTGCTAAGCCTTCTGGTCAGTAAAACAACTATACTTACTTACTTATTGCTTTCCAAATTAGACAGGCTAGAAAAACATCTACTGCCACTAAATTAATAATCTAAGTCATCCTAATGTAAAAGCACACAAAACAAGTGTCCAGAGTGAAATGCTGCCACAACAAATGTAAACTTAAAGAAAAGAAATGAATAAATCAAGATAACAGCAGTGTGCTTTAAACAGTTTATAAAAAGTATGATTATTCAATAAAAGTATTTCACTTTATAGAAATGAGCCAAGAGCCACTCAATTGTGCATAACCTATGAAGGTACTAAAAACAAGCTAAGCTGATTAATAAACCATCTAATAAAGCCAATAAAACAACTACATGCAGAAATCTGTTGTATGTTTCTCCACCCAGTGCAGACCAGCATACAACCCACTGCCACTAGGTGGAAAATCCTATGTCCTTTTGATGTAAAAACACAGAAAATAGATTGCTATGCTATAAAAATACACTAGTTTGTCCTATCTAGCTAAATAATGAATTCAGAGCAAATAAATAAGTACAGCAAACATTGAGAGGTAAAATGCACTTTTTACCACAATAAGCACAAGGAATGGGGGAAATAATTCAGGATATCAACAGCAGTGTAGAAAGGCTTATAAAGTTCAATTTACAGTAAGGGTGGGCAGCTTAAAAATCACCAAGTTTTAAAAGCAGAACTAGGAATGGGACAGTGGGTGGGAACAATAACCAGCAGGGAGTCACCAACTCATCAGCAGTGCCTGTAGTGTTTGCAGGCCTTGAGTCTTACCAGAAAAGACAAGGCCATAGATATACTCTGTGTATTTAAGTATCACTCAAGGAACAAATTAACCAATGGAAAAAAATGTGAAATATGCAGCCTGGGTAATTTAAGTGTCTGTCTGCCACATAAAATAAAAACACTGGGCCAAGCAGATTTCTCAAAACAGAAAACAAAACGGAATAGGTAAAACAGAAAGCAGCTGTTTCAGTTTAATCAACTCACAGACAAAGAAAAACATTATTTTTCTCACCAGCAGGGAGCCACCAACACTGCTTGTAATATTTGCAGGCCTTGAGTATTATCAGGAAAGACAAGGCCACATATATACTTTGTATATTTAAGTTAGAAACATGGATCAATAGCCTGAAACCTTATAACATAGTTGATGAGATTGTTATTTTGGGAGGAATAACATACAAAATAAATGTCTACTAAGGAGGGAGATGAGAAAAAAGGAATGCTTCTGAGGGTAGGTTTTGATGGAGTGGATGATAGGTCTTAATACAAAAAGAATGACAAATACTTCTCAACTGTCAGATTGTCTCAGCATGTCCAGATTTTCCCCATATTTTTAATCTTTTTCTAATAAAAAAATTGGTTTGATGATTGAAGCCAGAAAGTAATGACAGACATTTGAGCTACAGACTTCATGCCTTTCAGAAAATTAATGCTAATGAAAAACATATTATTTTGTCAACTTTCTAAGTTTATAAGGGCAATAATTAAAATTTGTCTCTATTTTTAGGCCTTTGACCCCCCCCCCCCATTATTTATTCCTTTCCCTGTTAACAGGAAGTGAAGGAAGCTCTCATTATGTATGAAACCACCTTGGCATACCTCTCAACTTTGTACAGCAAGAAATCTGGACAAAGCCATAAATAAAAGTAGGACAAAGGCCCAAGAATAGTGACAATTTTCAAGAATTGCTCTTACAAATTTAGAAAGTTGACAGGATAGCAGGTTTTGCATTAGCATGAATTTTCTGAAGTGTATGAAGTCTAAAACTCAAATGTCTGTCATTATTTTCTAACTTCAGTCTTTAAAGAGTTACCACTAATTTGCCAGAAAAACACAATTTTATGAAAAACAGATGAAAAATATGAGTCTGGACATTCTGCAAAAATCTGTACAGTTGAGAGGTATGCACCTTGGTAAGGAGAACAGAGGATAAGAGAACCCTGAGGAAGATCCATGCCCATGGTACCAGACCATCATCTGCCTACTGCTGCCCAGAGTGTAGAAAGGACTGTCACTCCCAGATTTGATTGCACAGCCACAGAAAACACTGTTCAAATCAGTCCAATAGATGTGCAAATGCATGATCCTTTGGGATTGAAGGATGCCTACTACTGTCTAGATTTCTTGCAATAAGAGATTGAGAGGTAAGCATTACTGTGGACCTTCCAATAATGTGGAATAAGACGTTTCTTGTTGTCCTAAAGACTTCCTTAAAAAAAACTGTACTGCCACTACTACTACAACTATTAAAATTAATAAAAGTATTGCAGATAAGTTATTTTTTCTATGTGACTTTTGCCCATATGCCTGCTGACCATAAAGCCTCACTCAAATTAGACACAGCTCATCCATTCCCTTTCTTAAGTATTTATTCCATGATTAAAACAAGAGTGGTTCAGAGGCGGTGAGAGCAATTTAAACCCTCCCATGGGCAGTTAAGTTTATTGAACGCCAATGTGTCATAAACTTGACACTGAAACCTAACAACCTATGGCTCTACAAGGATACTGCTTAGATAAGACCAATAAAGGAAAACTAGAAATATCAATGAAGAGGGTGTGGAATTGAAAGAAGTAACTGCAGTGAGGTAGAGACAAAGTTAAGAAAGTTAACTGAGAGCTGGACAACCTCATGTCTTGAGTCAGTATCTAAGTCCTGGTGAAAAGCACTGCCACCTTTACAGCATTACTCACAGTGAATACATTTATCTGTGCACATACACTGAAGTAACAGCAGCCATGCTAGACATGTGGAAAGTTATACTTCAACTTAAAATGGAACTTGCAAGGCATTATACATAAGAAATTATGCCAGCTTGCTTGTCAATCTCATACAAGCTGTATACAAGACGATGCAGTCTGAATTTTATGTAAACAGCTGCAGACTCTGTCACTGCAATAGAACATAATGGTAATGTAAGAAAATCATATGGAGCAAAAGAACTTCCTTTAGTGAACAAAGCCTAAATGAACAGCAGTAAAACAGGACTTAGTATCATTGACATAAGCAGATTATTAAAAAGAAAACATTTGACAGTTTTACAAATTTCTGCATTATGGAATGCTTGCAAATGTATAAGATATCATGCAATGATAAAATATGTAGTAACGACTGAGATAAGTGGCAGATCACACTACAAACGAACATTGAAAAGGGCATACTTCTATTCCAAGTATATGAGTCTAATGAGGAATACTGCAAGGTATTTATTTATTTAATTAATTGCTGTGTTTGCTTGGGGCAGCCACGGTGGTGCAGCGGTTAGCGTTGCCACCTCACAGCAAGAGGTTCTCTGGTTCAATTCTCGGCTGGGGTGCCTTCTGTGTGGAGTCTGCATGTCCTCCCTGTGGTCACATGGATTTTCCGAGTGCTCTGGTTTCCTCCCATATCCCAAAGACATGCAGTAGGTGGATCGGACACCCTAAATTGGCCTTAGGTGTGAGTGTGTGCCTTCTGTGGAAGGTTGGGCACCGGGCTGGCAACTCGACACCGTAAAACTCCACTGCCAATCATGAGCGGACAGATGATCTGCTGTGGCGACCCCTAACTGGGAAAAGCCAAAAGAAGAAGAAGAAGATTTAATTGCTGTGTTTGATGAACCAGGTAGGTGGGCTGAACTTTTGCACTTTTCAGTAATGGCACAGGTGCAGCAGCATAGTGAATTATGCAGTTAGTATGATTTGCAACCCAGACAGTACAATAGTTACATAAGTATTTACAGCTCTTAACATCACAAATTACAAGTTTAGTATTAATGCACTACAGCTTACATAACATCAAGTTATTTATATTGAAATACAATGGCGTACAGAGATGGTATAACACTGTTTTGTCTTATATGTCAGTACAACAACATTCTAGATATGGTGAACTAAAATTAAGGTATTGCAGGGAAAGAAGACAGAGGCAAGGGGAGAAGAATGATCTCTTTTATTGTAAAAGAACCCACATTCATGGCAGGCTACAAAATCAAAGTCTTGTCTCCCGAGCACAATAAACTTCATTATTTTATATTGTAAAAGCTTCTAAGCAAAACATTTTCTATGTATTCAACTATAGCTATTGACCAATTAAAACTAAACACTTTTGGATTATTTTGCTTATCAACAATATGCATACTCCTTATCCATACCTTCCCTTATTAGCCACATGTTCTGCTCTTCCATGTTGGCAATATTCATGTTGGTAATGAAAGAAAAGTAAAGACAGGCCTAGTATGTCAGGATTTATCTTGAAACAAGATGGATTACAAAAAGCGAAAATATTATGTATACTGTGACACCCACCACTGCTGCCAATATGTGATGAGGTCCACTATGTGTTGTCTATATGCTGGTCAACAGTCAGGGAGCTTGAATTCCCACCACTGACACTGGAGTGGGCCGTGCACTTGGAATACAAATGGATGCACTCAGTATTTCCAGATACAGACCTGTCTGCATCAAGTACAATTTCCCTTAAGAGCACACAGTAACACACTCAGCCTGGGGTCTGGATGTCTCTATATCTGTCTCCCTCCAGATCCCCAATAAGACTACCCACTAGTACAGCTGTAGGGTTATGTCCTCAGCCATGTCCAAGCCAAGTCCTCCAGCACACTCTCTGTAAACCCAGTGCTTTGTGTCCCTGCCCCCAAGTAGCTGATATACACACTCTTTAAAATTTAATTTTCACACACACACACCTGGGAAAGGCTGGCACAGGTTTACCTCTTGTGCCCCCTTCTGCCCAGAATATAAGGTAGTTATCACTGCCATCAATCGGTTAATATAAGGCTCTTAAAAGGGTATCCAATTATAATGTGTAATATTAATACTAATACCAGTGCTAGTAGTTCACCAAGATGGCTAGGTCTTCTGCATTGGCCCACACGGTGTCAGCAAACAAATATAAGTACTCTCAAAGGTTAGATACTCTCTACAAGAACCAGCCACAATAAAAGTTTTAAATATATTTAATAATAAATAATAAAAGCACATGGAAGTTGTTGTTGTTTGCCTTTCAGCTTTTCCCTGTAAGGGGTTGCCACAGTGGAACTCCGGTCTGCTAATGATTGGCAGTAGATTTTTGTGAAACGCCGAGGTGCCAGCTCGATGCCCAACCTTCAACGAAGGCACGCCCATTTATGCATGCATGTCTTTTGAACGCTACACAACCACGGGGAGGACATGCAGACTCCACACAGAAGGCGCTCCCAAGCCCAGCCATGAATCGAACGGGAGAACCTCTTGCTGTGAGGTAACAATGCTACCGACATAACACCATGGCACATGAAAGTACTGAATATATATATTCACAGTAGACCACTGAGTTCAAATCACAGAAAATATTGAAAACAACATTGATGGACAGATTCATACAAATAAAGAAAACCATTCTCTAAACTATTCCTGACTGAATCTATGACAATGATACTGTTCTCTAATAAGTTACTTGGGCAAGGCAAGATGAAATATGTGAGTGGTCTTTCTAGTCAGGCTTCCAAACAGAATACTCTTTATTCTGAGATTACTCCCTGTAAAATATAATATCCAAGATGACTTGCAGAATGACCTCATCTGGTCACCTAACTCAGGGTTCCTACAATATCTCCTTTTGATGTTTGAGACATGACTGTAGTAGACTGCTAAAATACACATTTAGAGCTTCTATATCAATGCCTAAGAGATAGACACATTTACAATACTTCCCCCTTCTTTACAAAAGCTAACAGATAATGGTTGCTCCCAGACTTAGTGTCTCCAGTCTTACTAAGCACTGTGGGGTGCTGTTTAATTATTTAAGAGCATTTCCCTTATTTATCTTAAAATAAGCCAGCTGGTTAACCATCACTGTGCCAGTGTCCTCTATTAAAACATATACATTTAATTCAGATACCATAATACTTGCACATTTCTCTTTATTTCAGCAAGGTGCACTATTGAAACATTTTAGCACAACTAATATAAGCAAAGCTCACAAATACATTTTCAACACAGGCATCTGTACAGATCAGTTTGATAAACTAATGACATACAATTATTTACAAAATTCCAGCTACCTGTGCTGGCACAAGTCATACATCCACTGCCTTACTCCTCCCTGGCATGGCTGGCAGTTCCTCCTATCATCACATATACACTGAACATTTTTTCCATGTTACACTTCTTTACGGGAAGGGATAGAAAAGTCTGTGAGAGCTGAGGTTATATATGTGCATATTTGCATAGTTTGAGTCCAGTGTTAAGCTTCACACAATTAAACAAGTCGCTAGTTGGAGTTTTGTTGTCTAGAGAGCAGAAGGCTTAACCATTGCCCAAAAAACAGAAGCATTTGCAGGAGTCCTGTAGGTGTTGTAAAGCTTTGTATGGAGTGATTTATATCTGTAAATGGTCTAATTTCCTGAGGGAACCTGTTTCAAGTGCTGTGAATGAGTTTGCTAAAGCTCCTTTCACTGACACTGACTGCAGCAATAAAAGAGGCCTAATTAGAGGCATATAACTCTCTTTATGCCTTCTATGAGAGTATTGAGAGTGCTTCACTTATTGTTTCACTCCAGAGGAAGGGCAGTGATGTTCATGTAAGGCTTTAAAGGTCAGATATGACAGGAGAAGTGTGAATCCTACTGGGAGGGAGAGGTAGTTAGCCTTCTGTAGTATGATGCAGTGATGGTTATTACGAGGAGTTAGACTGATAAGTCTACAGATGGCACTGATGGTAGTATGGATGAGATGGATGTAGTGGCAGAGTGCAGTGTAAGTGTGAATAAGCCATAGTCAAGTCTTGGAATATGGACATTTTGCGCTATGGCTCTTCTAGTTTTAGTGGTAAAATAGTTAGAGATAGGATAGGTAACTCTAATTTGTAGAACTACTTTTTAACAACATTCCTGGTATGAGTTTTTAAGAGACAGTAAAGAGTAGTTCAAGTCCAAGGTATTTATATCCTTGGACTAATTTCAAGGTAATGTTACTGGGGATGAGATTTTTTTTTAGAAGTCTTGAATGTGTGAGTTTATTATTTTAATGGAAACGTCGTGATGGTGATTTTATTGTTAACAGTTGTTAGAAAGTTTTTTTGTTAATTAGAGAGATACAGTAGTAAAGAGTTTCTATAGACATTTTAGGAACTCATGGATATTGGGTCAAGTTTTGTGAAATATGATATCGGCATATCTGACTATGAGTGACTATATTGACATAATTAATAAATATGGAGAATAGACTTGGGCCAGAGAATGAACCTCGAGACACTGCTGCACCAAGGTATCTTTCTGGAGAAGAAAGCTTGCCTGCCTTCACTTTAAATGTTCAATTATGTATGTAGTTGCAAAACCAGATTATTATATTATCTGTGAAATTCATTAATTGGAGATTTTGTGATAGAATTTAGTGGTTAATAATTTTAAATGCCTATGTAAGGAATATGAAGATGACCAATATTACTTGTCTATTTTCCATTGCTACAATCATTTTATCTATAACTATGTATATGGCTGTGATGGTGCTATGTCCATTCCTGAAGTCATGTTATGATTCTGACATGAGGGTGTATTTGCCTAAATGTTTTTGACTTTGGTTATCCAGAAGTAGTTTCTAAATTTTTGTGATAAGGCATACTATACAGACTGGGATGGGAATTATAAGAAAGTGCTTAAACTGAAAAAGTAGATTTCCTGAAGTTAGTGTAAGTTAAAGATATGTGTCAATGGTTTATCTATTCATTTAGCATATAGTTCCAGAAAGGTAGGAAGTATTCTACTTGGGTATGGGTTGATTTTCTTATCCAGTATCTCAGTACATGTTCTTACCTCCTTGGAAGTTAAGCCCCTGAAGTAGAAAGTAGGTGCAGTTTGCATGTAGTTCTTCATTACAATCAGCCAACTAATGTACTTATTAAAGAAATTAGCAGAGTAATACCACAAATAAAAAAAAAAAACAGTGTAAACAACATAAATGCAAAACAGCCGATAATTAGAAGAACTATTGCAACTTGTTGAAAGAAAAAATGATTTATTTAAGTGTTTTTGCCTAGACATTCAAAAATCCTTTATGCAAAATTAGTTGACTAGACTATGGACATAAGCTGAATACAAGGAAACAGATTGAGTAACAAATATACTATAATTTTCTGTTGATGATTTAAAACTGTATAGTACATGACAAATAACTGAAGGAGTATGTTTAGGTAAATAGGTTCATATGTACTTACTAGGCTATCGATCTGTGAGGATCTTTGGAAATCTAGGCCTGCATTTCCATAAAATCTTTAGCCCTTGAAATTTAAGTATGAATAACCCAGAGCAGGACAGAACATTTACATTTTACCACCACTGATAAAAGACAAGGGTGCTAAGCCAGGGAAAATCTTGTTTTTTCTCATCCATTCATCTAGATTACATCTGAAGAGAGTAAGAAAAGTAGTCTGCTTTATGTGGAGAGGAAGATGATTAAAAAAAAAAGTGGCATGCTCTGTGATACATATCTATCCCTCCAGCATGTTCTATTTATGTTCTAGAAGACATTAAGGTCTCTTGAGTGGGTTCATATGCCTCCATTGGAACTGTGGATGTGCAGTAGAACAGAAATGCTGTGGTTTGTTGAGGCTGTGTATGGGAGGCAGAGATTGTTCCACAGTAACCTATATGATACCAAGAAGAAAAACAAGTATTTGAGATGGTCACTGTATTTTTTATAATTTAGAATCTTGAGTTTTTTGGTAAGAAAGCATTGTGATCACTCAAATTGTGTTAAGTGTTTGGACAGATACATATGGAAGGTGGCATTATGCTAAATGATTGACCTAGTAAGTGCCAAATACAGTAGGCTCATTACATCCCTAGACATAGATGTGATACACTTTCTAATAAGCTGCACAATGCAAAGGACATTCTTACACCACCCACATCAACACATATAACCACATCTTTTGGATCATCTACTTCTAAAGTCCATAAGGCATCAAAGCCAAAATTCTGGTAATTGGAGTTTCCATTGTGACACACATACTGATGTCCCTTTCACCAGGCTGAGTGTGGAGAATATGGAGAATATCATGGCGAGTTGCTTATCAGGGTACAGGGTTTGCCATATTACATGCATACACAGGTCATTGGACCACAAGTACCAGCATGACTCATTTTACTACCTCTTGACCTCATAGTGCAAGAAATCTGGACAAAGCCTATAATTTTGGGGGGACAAAGGCTCAAAAATAGGAACAGATTTTAAATATTGCTCTTATAAACTTACAAAGTTGCTAAAATGACAGGTTTTGTATCAGCATACATTTTCTCAATGATATGAATTATGTAACTCAAATGAATTTCATTATTTAGTGACTTCAATCCTCAGTGATTTGCCAGAAAACCACAAATTTTATGAGGGACAGACCAAAAATATGAGGCAAAAATCTGGACATTCTGTGAAAATATGTACAGTTGAGAGGTATGCTTATTCCATATTGGTGTAAATGAAATGAGACATACTGCCCTAGACTATATGATGAGGGACATCCTGGAGCTCTTGGCATATGTATTCCAGGCTGGTATGAGCCTAGCACTGAGCAGCATTCTACCCTCTCCAAAGCTGATGCCAGACTATGAAGAGAAGATGACTGACTTTAATAATTGACTTAATTGTTGGTGTCATTCTAAGGGGATATAATGTTTGTTAGCATGGAAGGAGATTATCAACAGACCAAATTACTTTGCCAGGGATGGTCTGCACCTCTTCCCTCTAGGTTTTTGAATATTAGCTAAAATGTTGTCCTCCCCCCACAGCACCTTTTTAGGCAATGCCAACTTGACAGCTCTACTGACATAGCAAATCAAAGCCAAGAAAATCTAATGGTGTTACTGCTCGATGTTAGGAGTCTAAAGAAGCAACTCCACTCCCTACAAGCTCTTCTCATCCTAGAGAATACTGACATCTGTGCATTCAGTGAGACATGGTTTAAAGCTATGGTCAGAACCCCAGCAGTGCAAGACTATAAGCCTTCCACACATTTAGACCAGCTACTACACAGGCAGGGACTAAATGTGCAGGTGTTTTGATTTACATCAAAAATAAATATACCTCAAGACTGGTCAAACAGGATGAGGCACTTGAGCTTCTCCACATTTGAATGAACTTAGGTAAACCCATATGAATTCCTTGTAAGCTATAGCTCCCCCTCTATGATCCAGGAAACCCATAGGTTCATAGGTTCATAGGTAAGTACTAGGCTAGCGGCCCAAGGGCCTACATAAGCCTAGCCAGCAAGGTTCCATAGCTTACGCTACCCAAGAAAGTTATTTTCCTGTGCCACTGTCCAGCAGAGACACATATTTAAGTTTACTGGAGACACTCATCATCCAACCTGATACCATATTAATGGGGGACCTTTATTACCCCACTATTAACTGGGAATATAAAACACCAAGTGTGCAGGTGCAGAGTTTTCTGTATTATTTAAACACAAACTCTCTGACCCATATTGCCAGTGTCCCAACTAGGGGCTCAAACATACTGAATCTGATTTTCACTAATATGGGTAAGTGTTGCACACTCCCTTGTGTAATGTCCTCTTTGGTAAGGTCAGAGCACAGAATGGTTTCCTTTGAAGTCAAAATAAAACCTGGATCCCCAACTAACCCAGAAATGTTCAAGAACTATTCTAACTAACTTCCTACACTTAAGTGACAACTTGGCAAAGTTTCAAGCCTCCCTAAATTCTACAAATACTGCTGCCTATGAAAGTGTTCACAGAAACCTTATACAAGTGTGTTAATATAGCTGCGTAGAGGCAGATGTACCCACCAGGAATATGTACAGAACTAACTAAAAAAAAAAAAAAAACACCCTAGTGTAATCATGACATCAACAGGCTGTATAACAGATGGAAGAAAATCATAGCAGAATTAGGAGATGCAGTACCCAGCAGAATAAAATTGTTCTCGTCAAAATTAACAAACAACTCAAAAGACTAAAATCTACCAATGCCAAATTTGAGGTAAATATTGCCTCCTAGGCCAAGGACAGCTACAAGGCATTTGTTATCTATGTTCACAACCTCAGAGGGAATACATGGTTGTGTGTAGAGCTCATTGTTAATTGAGTTACCTACACTGAGCCAGGAGATACAGAAAACCTACTGTCCGACAAATTCATTCCTAACTTTAACCTCCTCTCCCTCCCAGACTCCCTTCAGGAAATAAAATCCCAATTATCACTAGAAAAAAGGTCATTGATGCTATCTCTCTCTAAGGCCAAGAACACTCCATCAATGGACCCTAACAATATCCCAGGCTGTTTTCTAAATAGCATAGAACATAACCTATCAAGTCCTCTGCAATCACTATCTAACTGTAGCCTCCAAACAGGCTTCATGCCTCATAAATGGAGAATGGCAACAATCATCACTCTGAACAAAGAAAATACAGACCCATAAGTCTCATTAGCCTCATATGCAACACCATTGAAAGAATTATCATGTAAATGATCAATAATGACACAGAAAACCTCCAGAAACTGAACCCAACCCAGCTTGGTTTCATAAAGGGTAGGTCATGCCTGCTCACCCTGGTGAATTTCTTTGAGAAGATTACCAAAGCAATAGACAAGGACAAAATGGTTCACACTGCCTACCTTAACCAGGCCAATGCTTTTGACACAATACCCTAACTTGGGCATTGTTGGCAAACTCAAGAGTCTAGGTATAAACCCTTTTTTTATCACTGGCGGATAGTCAACTGATCACTGACAGGATCCAAGAAGATATAATTAGGGAGCCTGCCTGTACAAAGAGGCCAGTTACCAGCAGTGTCCCTCAGGAATCAGCCCTGGGACAACTCTTTTTTGGCAACTACTTTTCTGAAGTCAAGGCCAATGTCAAGGCCCAATGGCTGACCAGATTTGCAGATGCTTGCAAATTAGGAGCAGTCATGGAATACCCCACTGATATTAATGTTCTCCAGGAAGGGCTGACATGGACAAAAAACTGGTGCCAGAGCTATGGACTAAAACTAAATGTCAAGTAATGCATAATAGTATCTCTTCAGAAAGCCAGCCATCCCTGGTAACTATCATACTGACAACACACGTCTAAGAGTCAATGCAGTTGTCAGGGACTTATGGACACACACAGGCTGATCTAGCCTTTGACCATCATGTGCTTGCTGTAGTGAGGAAATCATTCTACTTTGTTCAACTTATAAATAAAGATATGGCATGTAGGCACCAGGAGATCATTGTTAAACTGAATTGGGAACTCATCAGACTTAACATTGAGTAGAATGCCCCATCCAATAATTAGAACGTCCACAGAGGTTCCTCACTAAAAGAATACAGAACATAAATAACTTGTTCTATGCAGACTACTTCACATTCCTTTCATTGTATTCCACTCTGACTGACCGCCTGTATATCTGCAAAACAAACAGCACCAGAATTACCTATTTTAAAGATGTAAGCCTTGCCTATAATATGAATAGGACCCACTGGAAAGACAGGTATGTATGTCAGAGTCTAGAACAGACTCCCCATTCATGTGAAGCAGAGTTCCTCCCTAACACAATTCAAGAGCAACTTAGACACATAGAAATGGAACTAGATATTCACCCCTGGTTTGTCACCTTTGTCTATTTCTGCTTGTAAAAGGTCCATCTCCAAAACCCCAGCTTACACTACCAATGACATCAGAACTTGTCAGAGATTTGAGATGCATGGCTAGGCTTAAAAAGGCTCCATTGGTCATTAGCCTAGCACTCACCGATGAACCTCTAGGCAATAGTGGATACACAGTGTTCAAAGGTCTGTTTGTTGTCCCAACAGGTTCCCAGGTCCCTTACTACCAGATTGATTTTCAGGTGTGTATTTCAAATGCAGCAGTTATAGGGGATGTCATGCTTCTTGAAAGAGACTACTATACATTTTTTGGTATTTAGTTTTAGTCCATGGTTATAACACCAGCTATTTGTTTGGGAAAGGTCCTCTTGGAGGATCTGGCATCCTCTGAAGAATTTATGATAGCACCAAGTTTACAGTCATCTGCAAAACTTGGTCAGCTATCAACCCTTAACATTAGCTTTGACATCTGAGAAGTAAATGCCAAAGAAAAGTGGCCCAAGCACTGAACCCTGGGGAGTACCACTAGTGACATGTCTTTTGGAGGAGTTAGAATGGCCTACCCTAATTTTCTGGGTTATATTTGTGAAGCCATATGCTATCCAATGATTTACATGGGGAGTAACACTTAGCTGTGCGAGTTTATCATTAATGTCTGTGTGTTGGATGGTGTTGAATGTTCTATGTGTACCAGTTTTGCCTGTTGAAGAAGTCAACCAGGTTGAGCAGGCAAGATTTACCCTTGACAGAACCAAACTAGCTTGAGTCAAGAGTTTTTAGGCTGCCTTTGTGCTTATTTGTTATTTCCATAATGATCTTAACCTTATAGATGAGGCTGGTCAGACTAATGGGTCAGTTGATGCCATACCTTTGTGCAGGAGAATGACTATCATTGTCTTACATTCATCCAGCATAAAGCCTGTTTGGGGGCTGATACTGAAGAGCTTATATAGAGGTTTGACAGATCCTATATCAGCAGTGTTCCTGGACATAGAAAGTGGTTTGAGCACTCATTCTTGGGAGATTTGATGGCTAGTGTAGATGTGAGTATGTGATCTGGTAATGAATGAGGACAGAGGGAGTATGAAGTTAGAGCTAACTATTTGCTTAGAGATTGGATGAGTCCTCTGGGTCTCAGTATGTGACATCATTTACTATAAGGTTTGTGCAGTGCTGGGCATTGCTTTTGAGGTTTCTTACTTAATTAAAGAAGGCTTTATGGTTGCCCGTGTGCATATTTTTGCCTCATATCTAGCTTTAGCCGATTGATCAGGGATGGGAGCTCCTTGTTAAGTTTGTCAAGAATATTTGTGACATCTTGAGAGTCACATTAATTATTGAGAATAATGAGTTTTTTTCTTTTATTGTAGAGCCTGTTTATATTTAATTTCCGCCATATGGGCTTATTTTTAAATTTGGCATTGTATTTACTTTGGATGGGGACACATGCATTTTTGGAGATATTTACATGTGCATAAAATTTGGCAGTGAAGGATTCTGCATTAGCAATGCAGTCATCAGGATAGAAAATACTTTTGAATTTATCCAGGTCACCACTCAGTTTTGGGAGATTTGTCTTCACATAATCTCTGAATACTGATGTATTCAAAGATGCTTCCAGCTTCAGTCTTATGCTGAATGTGACTTATTTGTTGTGCAGTCTGACTAGAAAGGAAGTTACAACTGATGAAGGACAGAGTGCCCAATATTGGTGAGGATCAACTCCATGATTTTGTATCCCCTAGTTGTGGTACAGACTATCTAGTTTAGAGAGTTTGCATTTATGAAGTACAGAAACCTCTGTGCATACATGTTAGAGGATGTATGTGTCTCCTGGCTGATAGAGTGGTAGTTGAAGTACCCTAAAAGAATGATGTTTAGTCCAATGCATAAGGACTTCCTCCTAGTCAGGTATGAGTTATAGGCTAAGGGGTGTAGATCATTGTGTGTATGTACTTTTAAGAAGCTTTCTAGTGAGCTAGCACATGTATATAAATACTGACCATGTGTAAGCAAGACTGCCATTTTGTAGTGAGCTGCAGAGGTGTAAGCATGTATGTATGTGTAGTAGTCAGTCAGTCAGTTTGTTTATGTTTTATGTTGCTGCTATCAATCTTGATGTGTTTGTATGTAATAAAGTATATAAACAAACACTGAGCCTCTTCATCTTAACTAGCTACACAAGATGAGTGATATGGTGTCAGAATAGGCTCCATAGTCAAGAACATGAGTCACTCAGTTGAAGCTGCAGGAATATACAGGAGTGGATCATTGCTACTGCTCAAACAACTCACAAAACAGGTCAGAAATGAATTCCAGGCACTAAAACTCACTTAACAAATATAAAACAAAGCAATCAGAAAGCTCAAAATGAATTTCTAGTTAAATGAAATGTCCAAAACTGCAACATTGATAAAAGTATTCAAAATGGTTATGAAAATGTTTGAAACGATATCCACATTGCATAAAATGTATAAAACAAGGAAAACTACTGTACTTTTTTTGCTATGTGTTACTTTTTCACATTAATTAAAGCTATTCAAAATATCCAAATTGTACAAAGTGTTTGCAAGTTTGTGTAGTATTGCAGTGCAGTTATTTCCCAAAATACAGCCATTTCAAAGAATACTTCACAAAGTACAGCATTTTGAAAAGTTTATTGTGCATTTGAATGTTGTTACAAGTACCTGGTGTGTGTGTGCAAGTTCATACATAATTACAAGGGCCATATTTTGCATTGTGTTTAAGCATAATTTGTTGACATGGCAGAAGGATTTCACAGACCAGATCCACTTGTATTTGATAATAATATTGCAGAAAATTGGAGAGTGTTTGAGCAGGAGTAAGATATTTTCATACAGGCTGCCTTTTCTGACAAAGATGCAAATACATACAAATGCATTTATTCTGCTTAATTTAGCTGGCTCAGAAGCCATTGAAAGGGAATGTTCATTTGTATGCACCTGCTTTGTATGCAGGGGAGGAGGGAAACTGCCATATAGTTGTCCCGGCTGAAACAAGGGAAGACCCAGAGTTCTTAAAATGTAAATTTTGAGAAATGTGTAACCCCCAAATTAATATTACAATAGAAAGACACTTATTTTACACAAGAGATCAAAAGCCTGGAGAAACTTTTGCAGCATATGTAACTGACTTGAGAAATAAGGCTAAAACATGCAGATATGTTGATTTAAGGGTTGAGTTGATAAAAGACAGGCTTGTGTGTGGTATTAAAGATGATGAAGTGAGAAACATTTTGTGTTGAGACAGTGATTTAACTTTGAATAAGGCCACAGAGATTTGTTAAATATACAAGCTCACAGAGAAGCACACAAACATGCTTACAATTGAGAATAGTTTTGAAAGGAGCTGCAACAATGCTAATGTTGATAGTAAGCAGCATGTGGTTAGAAGATACAAGCCTAAGGGCATGGTTACTTCAGTGAAACCTAGAACCTTTTCAACAAATTCCAAGGCATGTACTGTAAAGTGGACGTGCTCAATGAAGCACAAGTGTGAGTCAGCAAACTTAAAGCATGTGCCCTCACTTAACCTCATAGTCAACTGTCGTAATTGTTGTGGAAACCATGAGTTTAAAAGAGAAAAGTGCTTTGCTTTTGGTCAGTAATGCCACAGATGTAAAAAGGGGAATCATTTTCAAAGGTTTTGTAAATCAAAGGCGGTCCATTCTTTTATTAAAAGAAAACATTCCAAGAGACAAATTGATGAATTTGAAAGCTGTGACCCTACTTTTTATGTTGATGGTGTGTATGTGCTTGGTGAATCAGCCAATGCAGTGAATTTGTGGGCAAAGAATGAAGAATTTTGCACTGTATGAATTAATGGGATACCCATAGAGCTCAATGTTGATACTGGTTTAAAGTGCAATGTTATGTCAGCAAAAAGATTAGTTAAAGTAAGAGCTAGTGAGAAGCTTGATTTGACTAAGCATGCAAAGCTTGTTGCTTATGGTGGTGAAAAAATTCAAACCGAAGGCTCAGTAGTGCTTTCATGTTACTCTGCTGGGAATAGCTACAACTTTCAATTTTACATAGTCAAAAGGCACATACAGTTATTATTAGTCCTCAGAGACAGTTTGAAAATGGGCTGCCTTCTTTCAATCAAAATGTCCACCTTGTCAGCTTGAAAGACAACTGCTCTAGTTTTGCCCAGACTATTTTTTTCTACCTATGCTGATCATTTTGAAGACAATATAGGCAAACTCACAGTTGAGTGCTCCATGAAGTTAGACCCTGAAGTCAGCCCAGTCATCAGACTAATATAAAAAGTTCCAGTAGCTATGCAAGGTAAAGTCAAAGCCGAGCTAGACAGAATGGTGCAGCAAGGAGTGATCTGTCCTGTAGAAAAAACAACTGAATGGGTATTCTCCATGGTAGTAGCTCATAAGAAAAGCTTCAATGATATCAGAATATTTATTGATCCACGTGACTTGAACAAAGCACTAAAATGATCTCATCATCTTATGTGTACTGTCAAAGAAGTTGCTGCTCTCATGCCAAATGCCACTGTTTTTTTCTACTTTAGATGCAAAAAGGTGATTTTGTAAAATTTTGCGTGATCATAAATTTTCATTGCTAACCACTTTTGGTACTCCTTTTGGCAGGTACAGATTTCTGAGAATGCCATTTGGGATTAATTCTGCCAGTGAAGTCTTTCAGTGTGCAATGGAACAGTTTTATTCTAGCTATCCATATGCTATTATAGTAGATGATATACTTGTAGGAGGCAATGGTGAAGTCAAACATGGTAGAAACCTCAGAAAAGTTCTAGATAGAATAAGCTTCTGAAGTAAATCTTAAGCTGAATCCTCAGAAGTGCAAATTCAGGGTCTACTTTACGATGTCAAAAGCTGACAATATCAAAGCTGATATTGTTGGCACCACAACATTGAAAGCACAGAACATCGTGCAGGTAAATGGAAATCTCCGTAGGGGGAGATTTCCATTTACCTCAATGAAGTGCATTCTCAGAGTTGGAATATTTAAGTAGGGGGAGTGTGGGGCTTGCCCCCCTGCCTACGCTAGTTAGTTTTTATTTTTGTTTTTTTTTTAATGTTATTCGATGTTTTAGTACATCGATCACTAGAGGTCGACCTTTAGTGATTCGATGTAGTAAGATTTCGATAACGTGATATAGATGCCAAATTCAGGCTACAAGAAGTCACTTATGTTGATCATTTGTTTACAAGTTCAGGCTTACAACCAGATACTTCCAAGAAATCAACAATTCTTGAGATGCCAGCTCCAGACAGTGTTCAACATTTTCTTGGCATAGATAGCAAGTTAATTCCAGATTTGAGCCAACTTTCTGAACTGTTATGAGAGCTGAAATGTAAAGATATAACCTGGTGCTGGTTAGAATAATACCAAAGAGCATTTGATGTCCTGAAACAGCGAATTGCCAATCCACCTATTTTAAGATACTATGATGTTCATAAACCAGTAACTCTTTCTTGTGATGCTTCAAAGTTTGGTCTTGGTGCAGACTGTAGACCAATAGTTCCATAATTATATTTATGGCCAACCTATTCAAACTGAGACTGACGACCAACCTCTAGCTACTATTTTGAGAAAGCCTATGCACACAGCTCCTGCTAGATTGCAACGCATGATGTTGAAATTGCAAAAGTATAATTTCAATCTTGTTTACATAAAAGGCAAACTTCTTTATCTTGCTGATACTTTATTCAGATCACCTAGAACAACCACTGAACAGCATGAAAATGAGAAACCTGATTTTGAAGTCACAGAAGTGAGAAATTTTTATTCCACATCTTCAGACCCAGTTTTCCAGAAGCTCAACCACTTTACCAATTGAGGATGGCTATCAAAGCAGTCTTGTTTACCACTAGAAGTGCAACCATATTTTCCCTACAGAGATGAGGTTTTGTCTGACAATGGTATCATCATGAAAGGTCCAAAAGTGATTGTCCCAAAATCCTTGCAAGAAGAGCATATTAACATCTTGCATCGTCGCCACTCAGGAACTGATTCTACCAAAAGAAGGATGAGAGGACTAGTATTGTGTCCTTCTATGTCTAGAGATATTGAGAGAGTACTTTCATCTTGTTCTGTTTGTAATAGTACTAAACCTCATCAGCAGAGAGAACCACTTCAGGTAAACGAGATTCCTGAACTACCTTGGTCAACAGTAGCTACAGACATTTTCAAATGGAATGGTCAACATTACTTTGTGTTAGTAGAATCCTATTCAAATTGGTTTGAGATTGACCTACTTCCTAATATCATGTCCAGTACTGTTATTGCTAAGTTGAAGAAACATTTTTCTGTGCATGGTATTCCGTACAAACTCATTTCTGACAATGGTGCACAGTTTACAAGTCAGCAGTTCAAGAGATTTGCTGAGGAGTGGGACTTTATTCATGTTATGAGTAGTCCTGTGTATCCAGATTCAAATGGTTTGGCAGAACATGCAGTTCAAAATGTGAAACAGTTGTTAGAGTAGTTGAAATAAAACAATACCGATGTTTTTCTGAATCTCAGAAACATTCCTTGTGATAAACATCTTGGTACGCCTGCCCAGAGACTTATGTCAAGATAAACCAGAACCACACTACCAATCAGTAGCAACTTGTTGGTTCCATAAGCTAAGAACAACAAAGCAGTGAAAGCACAACTCATGAAAAAAGGTTTCTCCCAGATGTCCAGTTATGATAAGACCAGCAAACTGCTCAGTCCAGAAGGGGAGATAATGAGGATGCAGACATCAAAAGTTTTGATCAGACTGGAGTCGTGAAAAGTTTATGTCGAGAGCTGAGATTGTACATTGTGGAGTTGCAAGAAGTAGAATTTAGATGGAATTGGAAACATTTAGTACTGGTGTCCGAGCCAGTATTGCAGCATCTTGCCTGTGATAAAAACGATAGTTCTCAGAGTGACTTATCCAATGTTCCAGTCTCAGAGAACATTCCAGCAGACATCCCAGTTCCTGAGAATATCCCCGAGAGTTAAAGCAAATCGTTCACCAGTGACTGTCCCTGTTGCTAAACCCAGTCCTAACTGCTACATTACTAGATCAGGTCACATTTCCAGACCATGTTCCAGATGCAAGGCAACTTGGACATGAATGCTGTTTATTCATTATTGCCTGTATAATTTGCATGCCTATTCAAATGTCATTGTCATTGCAAGACAGCTCAGTAAAGATGGAGGATGTAGATCAGTGTCTATATATACCTTTAAGAAGCTTTCCAGTGAGTTAGCACTGTATATAAATACTGAGCACGTGGAAGCAAGACTGCCATTTTGTAGTGACCTGCAGAGGTGCAAGCATATATGTATGCGTAGTAGTCAGTCAGTTAGTTCATTTATATTCTATGCTGCTGCTATCAATTCTGATGTGCTTGTATGTAATAAATCACATAAATGAACACCTGAGCCTCTTTGTCTTAACTAGCTACACAAGTCGAGTGGCAAGGGGGACATAGTGGGGGTCCTATAGTTAACTGTGATGTGATAATTTATTTGCAACTATCCCTATTGACTTTGGTATAGAGACAGTGACAGATACTTTAACTCATAAAAGTTATTATTTGAATCACCTTATTAATGTACAAAGGCAAAGCTTAAATCTATGTCATGTGGAGATTTGCAGCCGATATTTGGACTTTTAAGTCAGAGATAGACAGGCTTAGTCAATCCTTAGCTACTGGAAGATACAAATCCAAAGAAGGATATATTCTATGGGTGGTATTTATATTTCCAAAATTCATATGTATGTAAAGCCCAATGGTGAAGAGTGCCGTTATGACTTTATGCAAGTATACTCAGCAAGGGCTACATGAAAGTGAATAGGTGTGCAGACACACCCATGAGGTTTTGGGTTGTCTGTAAGTTTTTAAAATGGATTAAAGCTAGTCTGTTTGCATGTAACTGTAACTGGTGCAAAGTGATGATTACTTTCAGTTATTTTCAGAACTGAGAGGTGTACATGAGTTTGCACAAGTCCTCATGTATTACTGGTGCTCAGTTAAGGAAAGCAGTGCTCAACACAGCTTTGTTGAAATTAATTTAAAAAAATATATAAGGTATTATGTACTGATTGTATAGATGTCCTTATGTGGACATCCTAAATGGGTCTTTATAAGTTTGGAAAGCTAGAAGGGGGGGGGGAGCTAGAGGACAAGATGCACACAAAAGGAAGACATCAAGAGGGCTATATTGGAGGAAGTAAGAGAGAATGGGTATTATGTTTTTGGTGGAGATAGACCACCTATTTTATATAACAGGGAAGCTGGGGATGGAAGAATGGAACAGGGTACAGGAGAGGGTATTACAGAAGAGTTAATAGAAGTGTGCAACATAAGGGATAGACAAGGAAAACAGTCAGGAATACAATGGTAGGCTGACACTGGTTTAAGACATACAGAGGGCAGAAAGACACAAAGGTGGATGGAAGAGGAGGTGGTGGAACAGGTCTTCCTTTAGTCTAGATGACTTCAAATATTCCTAATGCCTGATGGTCCTGCACTGGGGTCCCCCATGACATAGAGGTGGAGACATCTATAGCTCAATGGATGTATCCTGTTGGGTCAGCAAGTCTGTAACCTACTAGAGAAGGTCTTGCATGGGCAGCAGGCATCTCTCAATTTCCCACTCAGCCAGGTCTTAAAGCTTGTGCCATTTGCAGATTTCCAGGCTACGCTGCACCAGGGTGCCCACAGAACAAGAACGACTGGAACAACTCTATGAAGATGTCCCAAGGCAGGTTATTAGAGATGATAATCAGTCCCTAATGGGACGTATGAAGCTAGGCTCCCCCTGGGATCTCTGAACTGGTGGAAAAGGGAACATGAAAGGCAGAGAAAGAAAAAATACTAAACGTAAAACCAAAAGGTCACTAAAGTCCAAAACTGCAAAGACTTAAGTATAAACAAAAATAATAATCAAAGGACACCACAGAAGGGACAGCAACACAATGTTTTAATGTAAAAACAAAACAGACAAGCGCTTTCAGTAAAAACCTTTTTCAAATCTAATAAAATGAATAACAATACAGCTTAAATACAAATAACATCCAATCAAAATCACACTTTCAAATTATGTTTCTTTAGAATAGGTTTTAAAGGTACCTGACCATTTAGTCCTGGTGGTTTATCTGCCTGCATTTCAGCATTCCACCAGAGCTCAGCATATCCTGTACAATTAAAAATATCACCACCTCTCAGATCAATATCTAAAACCTGCAAAACCATAAAAGAAAATACGTATGTAGGAAAGTGGTTAACATGCTTAGCCAAAGCATTGTTAACATTCTTAGATGAAATATCACGTAAATGTTGAAGTATTCTATCTTTAAAATATCTATTGGTTTTGCCAATATAAAAACTCAAACATTGATTACAGTTAGCAATGTAAACAGGGTGTTTGGTAGTACAGTCTGCATATACGCATGGTTCATACTTCTTAGAAAAAAAGAGGATGAATAAAAACATTAGAATGGCTAATAAAAGGGCAAGCCTTACATGATCTACATGAAAAAGTACCTTTTCTATAATATATATATATATATATATATATATATATATAAGAATGCAAATGACAAAATTTTTGTTTCAAGTTTTTACAGTTTTTATACAAAAAATTAGGTTCACTTCCTACAATATTTTTAATTTTGTCATCCATAATAAGTAATTTCCAATTACTCATAATCACATGGCAAATACTTTGTACATCACTGGTATAGGGAATGGAAATTCTAATGGTAACACTCCGGAAGTTGGTAGAAGAAATAATCTTGGAAAAAATATGGAAATCCTTTAGTCGTTCTTAAATTCAAATTACTTCTAGCAGCCTTTTGCAATTCTTTATTGGAATAACCTCTCATCATTAAATTCATAACTAAAGCCTCAGAGGCTTTATTATAATCAGTATCCAAAGTATGTTCATAGGTTCCTAGGTAGGTACTAGGCTATTGGCCCTGGGGCCTATATAAGCCTAGCCAAAAAGGACCCTGGCTTTTGCCACCCAAGAAAATTATCTTCCTGTGCTCCTGTCGAGCAGAGCTACAGAAGTGATCCCCGGGGTGAATTTCTTATTTCCCATCCAATCATCAAGATTTTTTTGAAGAGTGCTAATGAGGAGCTTTGTTTGATATAGACAGGTAGCTTGTTCCAGAGTATGGGAAGTCTCTGGAACAGGAATCTATCCCTCCAGCATGTTCTGTTTATTGTGGTGACAAGGTTTAGGTCCCTAGAGCGTGTAGCACAGAGGGATTGGCAATTCTTTAAGTGGAGCATGTCCAACAGCTCTTGGTTTGACATAGCTTTGTATGTTAGAAACTGATCCCTGTTCCAGCAGTCTTCCATCAGACAAGTTCTAACTGCACACTCCTGCCACTAGGGTGCAGGGGAACATTCTCCAGAAAAAGATAGCCTGGCTTAGTTCTCAAGTTATACAAACAAAGCTAGATTCAGCAGGTCTGAATCTAGTCTTGTGCTACAGCAAACAAGGTGTACCAATTTCAGAAAGAAACAGTTCAGATAAACAGGCACAATAAGCCTTTAACCAGAAACTCCCAGCTCAGAAGGGCAGAATCTACTCTCTCCTCCTACAAGAGTGCAGACCACACCTTCTTAATGTAAAATAAACTGGGCCTAAGCCCAAGTGCTTAAACCAGAACTAATACACTTTTAGAATAACAGACACTAAGCCTTCAATCAGTAGCTCCCAACTTAGAAGGATGTAAGCTACCTCTTCTGCCACAACAATGAAGACCACAAACATTCTTAATGGAAAACAAATGGTCTCAAGCCCAAGTGTTTAAACCAAAGGATTAGAATAACAGTTAGAATTTAATCAGGCTACTAACAAGCAGTAATAAATGTAACAGAATAAATACAGTTGAGTACTTTTAAGAAGAGGGAGCAAAAGCTAAATAAAGTAATAAAGTAGGAAGAAACACAAATACAGTAAAAGCGGATGAATAAAGTGCATTTTTTATAACAATAGAAAATGAGCAAACTGATTTAAACAAATTACCCAATTAACCAGTAAAAATGCTCAAAACAGAGCCATGTTCCAGCAGTCTTCAATCACACAAGTTCTAACTGCACACTCCTGCCACTAGGGTGTAGGGGAAACCTTCTCCAAAATGATGGCCTGGGTTAGTGCTCAAGTTATACAAATGAAGCTAGATTCAGCAGGCCTGAATATAGTCTATACTACAGCAAACAAGGCACACCAATTTCAGAAAGAAAGAGTTCAAATAAGCAGGCAAAATAAGCCTTTAACCAGAAATTCCCAGCTCAGAAGGGCAGAATCTAGCCTCTCCTCCCACAAGAGTGCAGACCAGAAACCTTCTTAATGTAAAATAACTTGCTGAAACCCAAGCACTTAACCCAGAAATAATACACTTTTAAAATAACAGACACTGAGTCTTTAATCAGCAATTTCCGACTTAGAAGGCTATAAGCTACCTGTCCTGCCACAATAGTGCAAACCACTAACCTTCTTAATGTAAAACAAATGGTCTGAAACCCAAGTGCTTAAACCAACAGGCTTAGAATAACAGTTACAATTTAACCACTCTGCTACCAAGCAGTAATAAATGCAGCAGACTAAATACAATTGAGTACTTTTAAGAAGAGGCAAAAGCAAAATAACGTAATAAAGTAGGAAGAAACACAAAAACAGTAAACACAGACGAATAAAGTGCAATTTTTTTAGTAAAGTGCAAGGAGAGAGGAAGTGGGTTGGCCTTCTCAAATGTTCTCTCTGTAAGTAGAGTGAACACTAGACTGGGAGGGGTGTCCTAGATCAAACTTACAGTAGGGGCTGGCAACTGCAAAGCCACCAACTATAACAACACCACAAGAATAGGGTGAGAGGGAGGGGGAAAACAGTTTCAGGACAGATGAGAACAGAAAGCAATGCCAGAAAATATATAAAACAATTCAGTCAGGCAAAAAAATATTTCAGTCAGGCAAAATTAAATTAATTAAATAGACAGAAAAATAAAATGCAGTACTATCTTTAAAACTGCAAGTTTATACTTAACTTCAGCTTCTAATACAGAGTATTGTAGCCAGCCAAACCACTCAGATATTGAGCAGAAAATTAATTCCCAGCTATGTGGCTAACACTTAAAGCAGAGAAAAACCCTCTAGGCTAAGAGTTAAATATCGAATAACAAAGAGGTGAGAACAGCAATAACGCCTTCTAACTGCAGAGGGACAGACAGACCACAATATTCAGTGAAACAAATAGACAGAAAAACAGTTTCAGGATAGATGACAACAGAAAGCAATGCCAGAAAATATATAAAATAATTCAGTCAGGCAAAAAAATATTTCAGTCAGGCAAAATTAAGTTAAACAATTAAATAGACAGAAAAATAAAATACAGTACTATATCTAAAACTGCAAGTTTGTACTTAACTTCAGCTTGTAACACAGTTGATTGTAGCCAGCCAAACCACTCCTAGAAGTTCTAACCATCCGACCCTTCATTAAGTTGTTAAACATGTAATCAGGATGCATACTGGTTTGATGTAATAATATGTTCTTCCAACAACTCTTATGATATATACTGGTGTTAAACTCATTATTCTCACTGACTGAAATGCATGCATCCAAAAAAATCTATGGGCTCATAAGAAACCCTCTAAGTAAATCTTAAGAAATCTGTCATACTTTCCAAATAAAATAGAAATTGGTCAAACTGTGCCTTAGTACCTTGCCACTGTAAAACATCATCCACGAATCTTTTGTAATAGGCGATGTGTTGATGAAATTCTTGGGTGAGTGCTAGTAAATGATATTCTTCCCAGTATGGCAACACATGGTTGGCATAACTGTTGGCACAAAAGGTGTCCATAGCCACCCCCCCATTTTTGCCAAAATATCAGGGTGTTTTAAACAAAAACAGTATTCTCTAATATTACTTTAAGTAACATACAAATGACTTGTATGATGCTGTCACTATAATCACATTGATCTCTCAAGTAAGATCTTAAATTATCTATACCATATGAATTCACAATAACAATAAACAAACTCTTTATGTCAAGAATGGTCAGAAGATAGCTAGAACCACTATTGTCATTGTGACGCCCATGCACTGGCCCAGTAATCAAGGAGCCTCAATCCTCACCACTAGCACCAGTGTGGGGTGTGCACATTTGGAAAGATAACAAGTGCACACACAGTAAAATACAATTTCCCTTAAGAGTGCACAAAGATCACAGTCAGTCTGGGGTTGGTTTCTCCTTTTCTCTCCAGATCCCCAATAATACTCCCCACAGGCACAGCTATAAGGTACAGATCTCAGCCGAGTGGTCAAGCCAAAACCTCCAGCCCCCTCTCTGTCCAACTAGTGTTTTGTGTCCCTGTTCAAGTAGCTGACACACACACACACACACACACACACACACACACACACACACACACACACACACACACACACACACACACACACATTGAGATATGAATTATATACAAAGACACAGACACTCCCGGGGAAGGCTGGCACAGGTTCTCAAGCTATGCCCCCTCCTGCCCAAACTCTAAGGTAGAAATCACTGCCACAAAACACTACATATCAGCTACTATAACGCCCTTCCCAAACTGTGACCAATTCTGCCATGTGCTGTTACTGTTATCCAAATAGTAAGTGTAACCCAGGGCTAAGGCTATTGGAGCGGCTTATACAGTATCACCAATTACATGCAAGTATTCTGAGAACTTAAATTATCTCTACACAAAATAGCCACAGTTGAAAGGTTTAAAATATATTTAATAATAAATAATAAAAACACAAGTCAATACTCATTAGTTCAACACAGTGGTAATAGAGAGTTCAGAAATCGCAGGGAAATACTTTAAAACAATATTGTAGGACAGTCTGACATAACTATAGAAAGCAGCTAGATTAATCTGGCTATATTCCTATCTCTAAGAAAAATCACTGCTCTAAATAAACTTCTTGCAGAGCAAAGCAAGTACTGGTGAGTTGTCAGATCCAGAGCAAAATGCTAAATCTTTCTCTCTGAGAAAGTCTTAAATTGATAATACACATTCCCGCTGAGTCATTTCAGATTACATCATTCTTGACACTTCTGGATATGTACAGCCCCCACCCCATGGTTCAAAGCATCAACCTGCACAACACATTCTTTGCTGTAATCTGGACTGGCTAACACAGGTGGTCCTTCCAAAGCTTCTTTAAGCTTCTGGAATGCCTGCTCACGTGCTGGGGTCCACTCTACCTTATCTGGCCTGTTTTTCCTTGTCAGGACTGTGAGGGGAGCAGCTATGGTACTATAAGTGGGGACAAACGTTTTGTAGTACCCTGATGTCCCTAAGAATGCCCTCACCTGCTTTTTGGTACCAGGTGCAGGCCATGCCTGAATGGCTTCCCCTTTGGCAAGTTCTGGCCTGATCTTACCACTCCCCACTCTATGTCCCAGGTAGGAGACCTCTGCTATTCCCAACTGACATTTGCTGGGCTTAATGGTCAACCCTGCCCTCTGTAGTCTGCCCAGCACCTCCCTGACATGCCAAAGGTGCTCTTGCCAGCAATGACTGTAGATAGCAATATCGTCTAGGTAAGCAAGGACAAAATCTCCTGCTCCTGCTAGGATATGATCTACCAGCCTCTGGAAAGTCACTGGGGAACTGTTCATCCCAAAGGGCATCTTTGTGAACTCATACAAGCCAAAAGGAGTCACAAAAGCTGACTTTTCTCTATCACTGGGAGTTAAGGGCACTGGCCAGTAACCTTTGATAAAATCAATGGTGGTAGGATACTTAGCCCCACCCAGTTGCTCTAGGGCTTCATCTGTCCTAGGCATAGGGTAAGCATCTGACTCTGTATGACTATTTCCTGTAGTCCACACAGAACCTGGAGCTGCCATCCTTCTTTGGCACCAGCACCACTGGGGAGGCCCAGGCACTGTTGGACTCCTGAATTACCCCCTAGTTCCAACATTTCCTTTATCTCCTCCCTCAAAGTTTGTTTGACTCTCTCAGGTACCCTATAAGGGGCCTGCCTAATAGGCCTTTGGGATCCTGAATCCAACTGGTGCTGCAGCAGGTGGGTGCACCCTGGTTTCCCAGTGAACATGTCCCCAAACTCCTGTAACACTGTTCAGATTTCTTGAACCTGGGTAAGGGATAGCTGTTGGGACATTGCTACCCCTTCCACTGAAGTGTCAGTCTGAGCCTCACTGAGGAGATCAGTCACCAGATCTCCCTTGGACTCCTCCTGCAATCCACTGCAAATACTCAGCACAAGGGCCTCCCTATCATGGTAAAGTTTCCTAATGTTAACATGGTACATTTTATGCCCCTGCATCCTGCCTAGCAGTTCTACCATGTAGTTAACATCACTGAACACCCTTACCACTTTATAGGGTCCCTCCCAGACTGCTTGCAACTTGTTGTGTCTGAGAGGCATGAGAACGATTACCTGCTGCCCTACAGCATACTCTCTATCTTGAGCATTCCTGTCATACCAGACCTTTTTCTGCTGTTGGGCTTCTGCAAGGTTATCCTGGGCCAAACCCATGAGTTCCATGAGCCTTGTCATGAGGTTTAGGACATATGCCACAACAGACTCCTTGTGAGATTCACACTCACCCTCACACTCATCTTAAATTAAATCTAGGGGTCCTCTCACCCTATGCCCATACAGCAACTCAAAGGGTGAAAAACCCATGGATTCCTGGGGAACCTCTCTGTAAGCAAACAACAGACAGGGAAAATATTTGTCCCAATCCCTCTTAAACTGGTCTGCAAATGCCCATAGCATGGACTTGAGTGTAGAGTTTAAGCTCTCAACAAGACCATTAGTCTGTGGATGGAAGGGGGTGGTCTTTAGGTGCTTCACCCCACAGGACTTACACAGACAAGCCAGCAGGTCTGACATGAAATTGGCACCTCTGTCAGTTAGTATTTCTTTTGGGAAACCTACCCTGCTGAAAATCTCTAACAAAGCATTTGCCACCTTTTCTGCCTCAATGGAGGACAAAGCCACTGCCTCAGGGTATCTTGTAACATAATCTACTACCACTAGGATATACTTTTTCCCTGTGGTACTTTGGGTACTCAGAGGCCCTACCCACTGAAATGGTTCCTCAATCATAGGCAAAGGCATCAAAGGAGCTTTCACCTTGTCTCCTGCCTTGTCTACCTTTTGGCACTGCTCACAGTTCCTGTAGTACCCTGTTACATCTCTGTAAATTTCAGGCCAATAGAAGTTCTGCATAATACATGTCTTTGTACGTTTTATGCCCATATGACCTGCAAAGGGAATATCATGGGCTATGGTTAGAAGTGCCAGATGGTAGGCTCTAGGCACTACCAATTGCTACATAATCTGACCTTCTAGCCCTTCCTCAGTGGTCCAGTTTCTATACAGTAACAATTTGTCCCAGTATACAGATTCCCCCTTACCTTGAAAATCAGGTGCCTCACTAGCTACCTACCTCATGCCTTATAATGTAGGGTCTGAGAGCTGAGCCTCTCTCTCTCTTTGTAACCCTCCCCAGCTCCCCTTCCACAGGAAGTCTGGCAATATCTGGCAGCAGTGCCTCTCTGTCAGCCTAGGTACTACTACTCACCTCTGCCCTTGCAGTCCCTCTGTCCAAGGGAACATCAGTATCCACAAGCAGCTGTGGCTCCCCTTCAGTCTCACTGCTACAGGGTAGATCCCTCCCTGAACCAACTCACCAGTTCTGGGTGCAATGTGTGGTCTGACTGGGTCTCCCTCAGGCTACCAGACCCCCATGCTTGTCTCCAAGCCTGACTGCATGTAACTGCATAAACACATGGTACTGCCGCATCAAAATCCTTCCCTATCAGAACATCTGCAGGATGGTAGTTTGGTACCCCTGTTGTCTCAATACAACCTACTACTGGAATTTTGTCATTCCCACTTACTGGCTCCCTCACCTTTGGTTCCTCACCTTGCCTCTATGGACATCTATATGCTACATGGCCCCACTGGTTCCATTCAAAACATTTAACCCTAGATCCGGGACATGTACCTGGACTAGTGGCTTCCCCTGCTACTGTCAGATTCTGTTGGGGCAGTCTGGGCTGCCCTCCAT
The DNA here is from genome assembly GCF_019279795.1 of Protopterus annectens. NCBI lineage: Eukaryota > Metazoa > Chordata > Ceratodontiformes > Protopteridae > Protopterus > Protopterus annectens. The sequence continues at coordinate 1,856,941,812 of NC_056737.1, forward strand.
GGGTTCCATTAGACCCATGAGCAACACTGGGTGTCCCCTTCCTGTGCAGGGATGCCCTGCTTGCTAGGTATAGGTCTACCTTCTTCCTCAACTCATCTACAGTAAGGCATTGTCTATCAGCTAACCAGATCCTCATGTCCTCAAGCAAAGTGCTAAGGGCTTGTTCCCTCACCAAAAGGTCTGCCAGCCCTTCAAAAGTGGTGACCTGACATCCACTCACCCACCTATGAAAATAAGTGCTCAGTTCAGCAACATATTCACACACACTTTCATCTGCCTTGCGTCTATGCTCACAAAACGTTTTCCTATAAGTTTCAGGTGTTGGCTTAAAAAATTCTAGCAAACAATTCTTTACAATATTATAGTCTAATAAATCATTGTCAGACAGTTTGGACAAAATAGTTACAGCTTTACCATGGAGTAAGGGGGTCAGGAACCATATCCAGAGCCTTTGGTCAACATCATGCTGCTTACATACCCTCTCAAACATATGAATGAAACTATCAAATTTATCCACCTCTGTAAACTGTGGAAGAAATGTACTGACTTTTTGTGCTTCTGGGGTCTCGTTACTCTCTTTCCCATTACCTCCTTGACTCTGGTGAAGAGTCAGCATCTCCTTTTCATGTTGCCTGTGCCTCTCCTTCTCCTTAGCTTCCAGGCGTCACAGTTTTTCATTCTCCTCAGCCTGCAGACATCACAGTTTCTCATTTTCCTCATTCTCTAGATGCCTCATTTTCTCTCTGCAGCTTCTATTTCCAAATGTTTGGCCTCCAACTCATGTTTCTTTAGCTCCAGATGGATTTTTAAGTCCGCTGTAGAAAGGATGAGCTGTCCATTCTCTGAACGTTATACATCTCCACTGCCAGTCTGATCGTTCTCCTGGTTGTTATTCTCTGATGCAACTGTGACCAAAGCTGCAATCATGTCTGCTTTAGTCAGGTTTCTATGCACCAGTCCTTTAGCCTGGCACATCTCAGCCAACTGGCTCCTTGTCAGCTTACCATACTCCCTGCTGACATGCTTGCCTGCTCTCCCTGCCTAACTAAGCTAACAAAAAAAATTGTGATCTGAACTCTGAATGTTCACTGCATGGCTGATTTAGAGTACAAAAACACCTTCAGTGTTCACTGGACACAAGCTACAGGAATTCACCATCGACACCACTACATGCTAATTAATATGTGATGTGGCTAACTCACCACTATCAAACAATTAATACTTGATGTGGATATTCCACTACTGCCAAACAATTAATATGTGATGCCCATGCACTGGCCCAGTAATCAAGGAGCCTCAATACTCACCACTAGCACCAGTGAGGGGCGAGCTCATTGGGAAGGATAGCAAGTACACACACAGTAAAATACAATTTCCCTTAAGAGCGCACAGAGATCACAGTCAGTCTGGGGCCGGTTTCTACCTTTCTCTCTAGATCCCCAATAAGACTCCCCACTGGCACAGCTATAGGGTACAGATCTCAGCTGAGTGATCAAGCCAAAACCTCCAGCACCTTTTCTGACAAACAAGTGCTTGTCCCTGCCCAAGTAGCTGACACACACACACTTTGAAATATGAATTATATACAAACACACAGACACTCCTGGGGAAGGCTGGCATAGGTTCTCCAGCTATGGCCCCTCCTGCCCACACTATAAGGTATAAATCACTGCTACCAACCACTACTTGTCAGCTACTATAAGGCCCTTCCCAAAGGGTGACCAATTCCACTGTGTGCTATTACTGTTATCCAAATAGTAAGTGTAACCCAGGGCTAAGGCTATTGGAGTGGCTTATACAGTATAACCAAATACACGCAAGTACTCTGAGAGCTTAAATTATCTCTACACAAAACAGCCACAGTTGGAAGGTTTAAAAATATTTAACAATACATAATAAAAACACAAGCTAATACTCATCAATTCAACACAGTGCTAATAGAGAGTTCAGAAATCACAGGAAAATACTTTAAAACAATATTGTAGGACAGTCTGACATAAATATAGAAAACAGCTAGACTAATTTGGCTATATTCCTATCTATCTCTAAGAGAAATCACTGTTCTAAATAAACTACTTACATAGCAAAGCAAGTGCCGGTGAGTTGTTGTGAGATCTGGAGCAAAATACAAAATGCTAAATCTTTCTCTCTGCGAAAGTCTTAAATTGATAATACATATTCCTGCTGAGTCATTTCAGATTACATCATTCTTGACACTTCTACTTACGTTTCCCAGGCTCACAGAGTTTAAAATTTTAACATTTCTTTTTGTAATCTGCACCTGCCAGGAAGCCACAGCAATAAAAGACACTTTACATGTAAAGGGTACAGATCTCAGCCGAGTGATCAAGCCAAAACCTCCAGCACCCTTTCTGTCCAACAAGTACTTGTTCCTGCCCAAGTAGCTGACACACACACACTTTGAAATATGAATTATATACAAACACACAGACACTCCTGGGGAAGGCTGGCACAGGTTCTCCAGCTATGGCCCCTCCTGCCCAGACTATAAGGTATAAATCACTGCTACCAACCACTACTTATCAGCTACTATAAGGTCCTTCCCAAAGGGTGACCAATTCCACTGTATGCTATTACTGTTATCCAAATAGTAAATGTAACCCAGGGCTAAGGCTATTGCGGTGGCTTATACAGTATCACCAAATACATGCAAGTACTCTGAGAGCTTAAATTATCTCTACACAAAACAGCCACAGTTGGAAGGTTTAAAAATATTTAACAATAAATAATAAAAACACAAGCCAATACTCATCAATTCAACACAGGGCTAATAGAGAGTTCAGAAATCACAGGAAAATATTTTAAAACAATATTGTAGGACAGTCTGACATAAATATAGAAAACAGCTAGACTAATTCAACTATATTCATATCTATCTCTAGGAGAAATCACTGTTCTAAATAAACTACTTACATAGCAAAGCAAGTGCCGGTGAATTGTTGTGAGATCCAGAGCAAAATACAAAATGCTAAATCTTTCTCTCTGTGGAAGTCTTAAATTGATAATGCACATTCCTGCTGAGTCATTTCAGATTACATCATTCTTGACATTTCTGCTTAGTTTCCCAGGCTCACAGAGTTTAAAATTTTAACATTTCTTTTTGTAATCTGCACCTGCCAGGAAGCCACAGCAATAAAAGACACTTTACATGTAAAACCTAGTAATTATCTGTCTTAGAACAATAGAAAAAAAAATCCTAGCCCAGACATCCTGTCTCCTAGCTTGAGATCAAACAGTCATAAAATGCTTTACTCGTCAGCTTTCTTCCAGCAGAGTGCACTGTGGTTACATTTTTGAAGCTCAACACATAATACAGTTTTCTTTACATTTGTGAAACACAAGCCTGTGGATCATATTAATATTTACAATGAAACAAATAGAGGTAAACCACCAAAGTAAAAGGACCGATCTCTGCTGCTCCTAGCTCGAACAGGGCACAATCCACACAGTTAGTCCACTGATAATCCACCAACTGAAAAACGTAGTGAAACACTGTTATAAAAAACTGTTTTATTCCACAAAGGCACAACTGCTTCCAGCACACGTAGTACAAAAGTAAACTAATAGAACAGGTTTAGCGCTTTCATCTGTCCGTAACAGACTTCCTCAGAACCAACAAATGACAGGAATGATTCAACTTATATACTAATTTTGGCGCCAAATCTATCTAATTAATCAAAACCACTTCATTATATTTACAATATATACATTATATCATATTAAATTGTATTTTAAAAAAGGTTTTTTTAAAAACATTTTGTTTAAAATTTCTATTAATTTAATAAATAGGTATTCTGTGAATATACATTACTTAAAATAATTACAAAATTAAATTTATATATGTAATGCATATCTATTGTATAATACCCTTAACACAGATGAAGATAAAAACAATTATCTCACTAAATTTCTACTTAAATGTTTTACTGTATAAATAATTTGCTATATAAATAATTTACTGTATAAGTACGATTATATTCAAAAATCCTTACTAAAATTACTCCCCTAATGTCAGAAATGGTTTTAAACTAATGTACTCATTTAGTCCGGGGTATGTAGTGGCATCAAGACAAATTTGCCATTTACTTTCCATGGCACCTAACCTAGCTTTCCAATTGCCACTACCTATAGATCTATCTACTAGTTCCAGGATTGCAAACTTAAATGTATGCTCTATACCTTTATCTTTAACATGTTTGCTAAGTGCATTTTTATCATCTCTCTTCTTAATTTTATAAATGTGTTCATATATACGGGTTTTTAATTTTCTCTCTGTTTTGCCTATATAATATGCAGAACAGAATGAACACTTAGCTAAATACACCACTCCCTGACTATTACAATTGCCTGCTCGAAATTTACATGTGCTTTTAATAACATTGTCTAATTTTACATATTTGTTTTCATTAATATGTTTACATTGTGTACATGCACCACATCTTTTTGTACCCTTTCCAATATTGTCTTTTTTGTGTCTATGGTCACTACTTTCTACTATTCTCTTAAGATTTTTGCCTGTTTTATATACTACTTGTGGGTGAAATCCCACTATGTTTCCTATATCGTCCGTATTGGACAACAATGTCCAATATCTATATAATATCTCCTTTACTGAGTTAGTATGCAAATTATACATAATCACACATACTCTTCTTTCTGATGTCATATTTTTCCTATTGTTAAATCCTTCATATCCTAATAGTGGGTGATATTTCTTTCCCCATTGTAGTTTGACATATTGGACCACATCATCTAACATATTTTTAGGATAGCCTCTTTTCGTAAATAATTCATATATATATCCTAGTTCTTCTGTCATCAACTCTATTGTAGATGACATTCGGGAAGCTCTGACACATTGCCCTTTTACAACATTTTTGAAAATATGGGGAGGGTGGCAACTTCCAAACTGGATGTAATCATTGGAATGTGTCTGTTTTCTAAATAATTTTGAAATAAACCCTACCCCACTGTTACTTATATGTGTGTCCAAATATGCTATTCCCTTTTCTTCCACTGTGTGCGTAAATCTTAAAAATTCTGTAGTGCTGTTGATATATTGAATGAAGTCGGGTATGATCTCCTTTTTGCCTTTCCAAATAATGAATAAATCATCCAGAAATCATGTGTATATGGAGATATTTTTGTAATATTCACTGGGGAAAAGAAAGAGGTCCTCCCATTCCAACATAACTAAATTGGCATATATGGGTGCACATGATGTACCCATGGCCGTGCCTCTTGTCTGTCTAAACAGTTCACCTTGGAACTCAATATAATTATGTTCTAATATGAGGCCCATCATGCTCAAAATAAGTTGGATTTTATCCCAAGAAAGGATAGAATATTTCCTCAAACTATTACCAAAATATTCCAGCCCTATATCTATCGGAATACAGGAGAAAAGATCTTTAACATCTATAGTAATAAAAATAATATCTTTACCCCACACTTCTGGTGTTAACTTACTAAGAAAGTGCCAAGAATCCTTAATAAGATGTGGTACATTTACATAAATGTGTTTTGTCCACTGATCAATGGTTACACCCATATTAAACGTTTTGGACTTAGATCCTGAAATAATGGGTCTAAATGGGGGATTTCTCAAACACTTGTGAATCTTAGGAATGCATTATTATTGCACAAATTATATTGCCGTAGATTGAATTTGGCAATATTTTTTAAGAACAACACTGATGGGCAAAAGGAAAAGGAAAAGGTGAATAAGTTAGTCAAAAGAAGCACTTTTATACCACCACCCAATCCGCAGGTTGCAACATACGAACAAGTGGTGTGTAAAGAAGTGTATGAATTATACAAAAACACTAGGAAGCAGAACATTTCAGATAAGAAGTTGAAAGACAACTTGACCAACGAGGAAAGAAAAACATTAGAAGATGTTATATGTAATAAAGACACTCGAATTATGAAACCCGATAAGGGAGGTGTAATTATTTTATACGACAAGGCTGAATACAACAGTATAGTACAAGACATACTATTCAACTCAGGGAATTATGAGGAGATTTCTGTTAATCAAGTAAATATTGGACATAGACGCATAGATCTGGTCCTAGAAGAATACCTTTTAGACAACAGAATCAATGAAGGTATATACAACTTCATTAGAAACGAGTATCCGATGTTGGCCAGAATAGTATGCATTCCTAAGATTCACAAGTGTTTGAGAAATCCCCCATTTAGACAAATTATTTCAGGATCTAAGTCCAAAACGTTTAATATGGGTGTAACCATTGATCAGTGGACAAAACACATTTATGTAAATGTACCACATCTTATTAAGGATTCTTGGCACTTTCTTAGTAAGTTAACACCAGAAGTGTGGGGTAAAGATATTATTTTTATTACTATAGATGTTAAAGATCTTTTCTCCTGTATTCCGATAGATATAGGGCTGGAATATTTTGGCAATAGTTTGAGGAAATATTCTATCCTTTCTTGGGATAAAATCCAACTTATTTTGAGCATGATGGGCCTCATATTAGAACATAATTATATTGAGTTCCAAGGTGAACTGTTTAGACAGACAAGAGGCATGGCCATGGGTGCATCATGTGCACCCATATATGCCAATTTAGTTATGTTGGAATGGGAGGACCTCTTTCTTTTCCCCAGTGAATATTACAAAAATATCTCCCTATACACACGATTTCTGGACGATTTATTCATTATTTGGAAAGGCAAAAAGGAGATCATACCCGACTTCATTCAATATATCAACAGCACTACAGAATTTTTAAGATTTACGCACACAGTGGAAGAAAAGGGAATAGCATATTTGGACACACATATAAGTAACAGTGGGGTAGGGTTTATTTCAAAATTATTTAGAAAACAGACACATTCCAATGATTACATCCAGTTTGGAAGTTGCCACCCTTCCCATATTTTCAAAAATGTTGTAAAAGGGCAATGTGTCAGAGCTGCCCGAATGTCATCTACAATAGAGTTGATGACAGAAGAACTAGGATATATATATGAATTATTTACGAAAAGAGGCTATCCTAAAAATATGTTAGATGATGTGGTCCAATATGTCAAACTACAATGGGGAAAGAAATATCACCCACTATTAGGATATGAAGGATTTAACAATAGGAAAAATATGACATCAGAAAGAAGAGTATGTGTGATTATGTATAATTTGCATACTAACTCAGTAAAGGAGATATTATATAGATATTGGACATTGTTGTCCAATACGGACGATATAGGAAACATAGTGGGATTTCACCCACAAGTAGTATATAAAACAGGCAAAAATCTTAAGAGAATAGTAGAAAGGAGTGACCATAGACACAAAAAAGACAATATTGGAAAGGGTACAAAAAGATGTGGTGCATGTACACAATGTAAACATATTAATGAAAACAAATATGTAAAATTAGACAATGTTATTAAAAGCACATGTCAATTTTGAGCAGGCAATTGTAATAGTCAGGGAGTGGTGTATTTAGCTAAGTGTTCATTCTGTTCTGCATATTATATAGGCAAAACAGAGAGAAAATTAAAAACCCGTATATATGAACACATTTATAAAATTAAGAAGAGAGATGATAAAAATGCACTTAGCAAACATGTTAAAGATAAAGGTATAGAGCATACATTTAAGTTTGCAATCCTGGAACTAGTAGATAGATCTATAGGTAGTGGCAATTGGAAAGCTAGGTTAGGTGCCATGGAAAGTAAATGGCAAATTTGTCTTGATGCCACTACATACCCCGGACTAAATGAGTACATTAGTTTAAAACCATTTCTGACATTAGGGGAGTAATTTTAGTAAGGATTTTTGAATATAATCGTACTTATACAGTAAATTATTTATATAGCAAATTATTTATACAGTAAAACATTTAAGTAGAAATTTAGTGAGATAATTGTTTTTATCTTCATCTGTGTTAAGGGCATTATACAATAGATATGCATTACATATATAAATTTAATTTTGTAATTATTTTAAGTAATGTATATTCACAGAATACCTATTTATTAAATTAATAGAAATTTTAAACAAAATGTTTTTAAAAAAACCTTTTTTAAAATACAATTTAATATGATATAATGTATATATTGTAAATATAATGAAGTGGTTTTGATTAATTAGATAGATCTGGCGACAAAATTAGTATATAAGTTGAATCATTCCTGTCATTTGTTGGTTCTGAGGAAGTCTGTTACGGACAGATGAAAGCGCTAAACCTGTTCTATTAGTTTACTTTTGTACTACGTGTGCTGGAAGCAGTTGTGCCTTTGTGGAATAAAACAGTTTTTTATAACAGTGTTTCACTACGTTTTTCAGTTGGTGGATTATCAGTGGACTAACTGTGTGGATTGTGCCCTGTTCGAGCTAGGAGCAGCAGAGATCGGTCCTTTTACTTTGAATATTTACAATGACATAGAATAATTTATAAAATTCTATCTGGCTGGGGTAGCAGCCCCTCAGTTTATCACAGTCATTGTCAATGAATTTGAATATGGTCTTCAATAAATGTTTAGTTTCCTTAAGAACAGCTGAAGTATGCAAACATCTTTCAATTTATTTTCTGCAAAAATAGACACTGGCTCTCTAACCCAACCTCTACCCGCAACTATGGGTATTAGACGAGGATTGGTAGGGTCTTTGTGGACCTTAGGTAAACCTTCTATATTTGGAATCCTAGAGTGTTGCACATACAAAAAAATCATAAAAATCCTTAGTCATCATACATGACATGAACATATCATAAAAAGTATCATTCATATGCATTAGCATCTTTAGAAATGCTACATCTAAACAAATCCCAATCCCTCCGCACCACACGCTCCAGAGACCCAACCTCATTACCACAATCAACACAACAAGCTGGAAGGACAGGTTCATAACCCAAAGACTGCCCATGCTATGGAATAGCCTTCCCATACATTTCAAACAGAGCACATCACTGGCCCTCTTCAAGAGAAATTTTGATGAGTGGATGGGAAATAGAAAATACACCCAATGGATCATCCAGTGACTCTACTCAACAGAGGCACTGGGAACTAAGGTTGGGTGGCACTATGCCAGGGTAATCCTACAGGTTAGGCTTGTAAAGGCTCCAGGGCCATTAGCGTAGTACACACATATGAACCTATAAACCTATTAACTTCCACTTTGCTAATAAGTTCATAAGTAGCATCATCCTGATGTATTTGCAACATCCTCAAATCATAATCTCATGCACCCATTAAAACAGTGCCACCTCCCTTGTCTAATAACTATATTTTCATTCTTCTCTAACTCCTTTAGGGCAGAAAACTCATATTAGTCAGATTGTAAAAACCTAGTTTAATTTTATTAGTATTCAACAACTTGACCATGATATGGCATCTATTTTTTTAGAAAATACATTTTTACATTTTCCATCACCAGGTATGCAAGAAATATTGCACTGTTTTCTTGGCAAGTATCTGCATCACCTGTTTATACATAAATAATTTTTGGTTGTGAGAGGTCTCAGCATGTTGTCATTTATCTCAGCATGTTGTCATTTATTCCTTCATAGGCTTAGTGCAACAGACTGAACTTGAGTGCACAGTGGCTGCCGGGAATGATGCCATAACTTTCATAATCATGACACAGCACCCTGAGGGCACTGGGTCACAGACACAAACTGTACCAGCAGGACTAACCCACACTACAACAGGTATATAACTGCATAAACAATGGCAGAGGCTCACACAAACAACAGAATAACAACCTAGCATTGCAGACTGAAGATGGAGAAAACCACATAGCTCAACATCAGTCTCTTGTAAATAACAACGGCAAGTTCAAGAAGACACAGCCATTTCAGAGTTAGTGGATATCCCCTGTAATCATGCAAAGGGGTACCAAGTGAAGACATATCTAACAACTAGCTCCAGAGATATGTAAGGCCTTGACCAAGAAGCAGATGTGCCACAAGATTGTTCAGGCTCAAGCCACTGCCACATAGAGGCAGGCTGAGAAATGGTCAGAGTACTTTCGGACATACATGAAGGATTTCATCAGTATGTGGGGATGGTGGAGGCCAGGTATAATGCCATGATGATCCTCATGAGCAGTATGGCAGCACACACAGCATCCTTATCCACATGCATGATAACAGTAATAAACATCAGACACAAAGAGCAAACACAACTGGACATGGATGGGGAAGTATGTTCACGCAAGTATCCCACACCCTATGTGATTCTCATGGTAGAGCTACAACAACTACAGGTGATATAACACAAATGAAGGCAGGCAAGACTCCTCATATTTTCACAACACATGGTAAAACCTCACAATCAGGGTCAAGGTCTCAGTCTTGTAGCACTGTCAGTTCAGGGTTTACAAGTTCCCCTACACCAGTATATGACAACATCGCAGTAAGTCAGCATCAAGCTCTCATGCCAGCACTTGCTCACAGTCACTAGGACTATCATCTACTCCATCATTATGGCACATTGTGTATAACACCTTAGGTATATAATTACATGTCAGACTCCATGGATAAAACTCAGGCATGGCTATAAGTACACAACTACTTAGAACATGTGTAAAACTTGTGGGCTTTTGATTTAGTTCTTCCAAGTGTTACTTCAAAGAGTATTCCGTGGGTACTGTGGGGGATGTACAGATAAGGACATTGATTTGCTACTGTGATAAATCCTTCCAGTGAAATTAGCATTATTGCCAGTTCACCCTCTGTGCTGCACAAATGAAAGATGTATCTAATCCGATGTGCAGTCTCATCTGAGAAAGCAACATACAGCAATGGCCAAACATTACCCATGCAAATTTCTTCTGCATTTCCAGCAGTACACACTCATTTATGTTACTACCTGCAATGCTATCTGAAAATGTGACAGAAAATAAAAGTCCTGTTCCATCCCTGCTACAAAAAGCACTACTACTAAATAACTTTATATGAACAGAATACTTAAATGCATCATTACATTCCTCCTCATGCCATTTCCAGTAATGGTACAGACTACAATTGACAGTTGGACATCAGAGTGGAGATATGACAAATAAAACAACAATAAAATTTGCAGGAAAAAGACATTTTTTTTAAATAATGTCTGATGTACAGTGCAAGTAGGCCATGAACACACAGCATAACCCACAGATAACACTACATGCATCAAGTTTAATCTATGTGATATTACAGTAAAGGTACCACCAAATGAATGTCATAGTCTATAGTGTTGGACTAGATGCTAGCATTTTGCCTGCACAGCCATGTACCATGTGTGAGCCTGCTGTATGGGGACTTGTGAAACTGCCATAAGCTGACCACAATCAATGGTTGAAGGAACAATAGCAGGAGAAGCACTGCCATCATAGGACAGTTGAGTACCAGAAAAATGCAATAACCATATTGAATATAGCCTGTGACAAACATCCTAAATGCAGTCATACTGAAGGGCAGCCTCAAGCTCATTCAGGCAATAGAAACATTTTTTTCATCAGGCCAGGCAGTCAGTCTATGACAAACTATTTCTGGAATAGGGCAGAAAAAAGCTTTCTTCAATAATTCCTCTAGGGTTATGGACTAGTGTAATCAGCCAGGGTTTAACTGCATAGTCTGCATTACCTGAAAAAGAAAAAAAAAGTGTGAGGACATAAAAAAAGAAGGGGGGTTACTACTGAACAAACAAACAAGCAAGCAAACAAACAACGTTTGTAGGTACATAAATTTCAGTGAATGAAAAAGTTTGCATTTGCCACCAAGGTGACCATGGGGTATCCTACCATGCAAGAAGAGGTGGAAGAGTGAGCTTGTGTACCAGACATGATTGCCATGCCAGGAGGTTGGGCCAACATGATGATGCACCTCCATGCATCAGACACTACCTGGCAGTTGTTGCAATGGTAACCATTCATGTCCTGGTAATACTTCCCCCTGTGGTCTAGATGGGGCCCTAATGGCATCATGTCTGGGTGCAGTATACTGCACCAAGCATTTCTGGAAAATGTTCCATCCCATAGACGGCACTAATGGATCTGACTCAGTCTTGTGGTGACACCAGCAGATGAATAAAATGATCCACATATTTCAAGAGTATGTTGAGGAACTGCTAAAGTATTCTCAAGGCAGTCACATGTGAAATACCCACCATGTCCCCAGTTTGTCTCCAGAAGGTCTCTGTGGCAGGTATAGTTAGGACTATATGTAACCTGATATCCACAGGTATAGGAAGACAGCATAACCGCCCAGTCCTCATACATTGGACATACCAACTCACTAAAGCCTTTACAGTATGCATATCCACTTAAAATATTTCAAGGATTTCTTGATCAGCAAACTTATAATGAGTCAGTCTTTGCTTATATCTGTGCCTTCCCAACCAGTGAGCACTGCTGGGTGCCTATGGCTTTGGTGCAGCCAAGATAAGCAGCTCAGAATGAGAAATATCCAGGCTGGCAACTATGGCACATGTCTTTGTTAATTACCAAGTATCGTAGAAAAGGAATTACTATGACTTTTATAAGGTTTGTGTTCATGGGGAAGACGTGCATAAAAAGTGACTATGAATCACAAATAAGTGGGAAAAGCCCTCATTTACATATGTTTGTTACACAGATTTAAGACAGCCATTATCTATATCTCATTACTCTCTCATCTGCAGAAGTTTCTTAAACTGACTAAACTGCCTTCAGCTAAGTGCAGCTTGCCACTATGGATCATGCTGAAACTGTAATTAGGTGTAGTCCGAACAAACTCCCATTGTGTATAAGCACAGTAACTATGGATAATACCCTATATGTCATCTGCCTGTTTAATAATATATATATATATTTTCTTTTAGTTTATATTTGCTTGTATATTTGATTTTAAAAAGTACATTGTTTACTTTTTTATTTCAGGTATAAAACTTTCAATAATCCAAAAGTAGTAGGAATGCTGTGTGCCAAAGGAAGGTATAAAACTTTATTTAGCTTGGAAAGTTTATAGTTGGTGATTTATTAATGTGCTTGAGTAGTCACCACACCTGGTGATTTCTGAACTGTTGGCTTTCACTTTTGAAAGAATTACTGCTCAATCTGTTATGACCACACTAGAATTTAATGGTTGGCTTGTTTTAACTGTCAATAGCAGTTTAATTTTGTTTGCTTGAATGATCTTGGTTATAGTAGTATTAATGTAAAGGTAAAGAAGGACATTGTCTTAAAGATTTATCATTAACTCTTAGAAATGATTGTGTCTGTCTATGAGCAAAATAACCATACCTGAGTTTTAATTTTTGTCAAGATTTGCACTGGAAGGTCCTGCTCAAGCTGCAGTGTGTGAAATCTCAGGGAGCATGTAATTATAACTGACAACACCATCCAATAGTATAAAGTTTAATTCCCAAGTATCTGTCTTGCTGCTTTCCAGGAATGAGCTTTCTAAACATATCAAGTTATCTTACATGGAAGGTAACATTCAAGGTTCAAGTGAAAAAATAATGTAATTTTTGATAGTATCATTATTTATATTTTACTTTTGCTGTTAGTTCATACTGTATGTCATTAGTTATAAATCTGATTTGCAGCTGTACAGTGTACTGCTTACTTGGGTGTGGCAGTTGGCAATATTGTTACCCAAGGCAGCAGTGCCATTTACTGTATGGTTTTAAGACCAGTCAATTCTTGCAAATGGTGCCCGTGGTGCAGGTTTAAAGCACATACAGTCAAATATTAATGGGCAGCAGTTGTCTGGCTGTTGAGACTGTAGTCCCTGTCCAACAAATATGAAAATGGGGGACAGTGGGTCAGATTATACATCAACTCAACACATAAGAATTTGTGAGAACTATAGGATGTATTGTGAACTGACATTGCATGAGTATTGTGGTGTATAATATGTCACTTTCAAATGTAACTACAGATTAAAGATTGAAGGAAATTTAACCTACCAGATTATATATCATCTCAACACATAAGAATTTGTGAGAACTATAGAATGTATTCTGAACTGATGTTTCCTGAATATTGCGGTGTATAATATGTCAGTTTCAAAGATGATTACAGATTACAGACTGAAGTGAATTTAACCTACCAGTCTTACCAAGCATGAGATAACAACCATACTGGAAGCAACTATGATTTAGACCAATGAAATTAAAGTCAGCATGGTAGCAGCTACGAGAGAAGAGCATATGCAGAAAAGCAACTCAGTCCATCTCCAGGTAACCTCAAAATACAACATGAATTAAAATATGGACAAGGAGATGGAATAAAGAAGCCTTACAGCAAATGAGATAATGAAAGAGCTGGAGCTGCAAAGAAACACACACACACACACACACACACACACACACACACACACACACACACACACACACACACACACACACACACACACACACACACACACACACACACACACACACACACACACACACACACACTCACCACAACAAAATGGGGCCTGTGAGTAACAGTAGTTAAATTGTTTCCTAAGTGTACAGAGGGGAATGACTTTCAGTATCACCTGTTTAGTGAGATTTTTAACTTCTTTGCTCATGGGTAAGACAATACATACATTAAGTAAGATGGTTGATGTAGATTGCTATGGTTATGTTAAAGTCAAACATGTTTTCTCAAATATTTTAAACTTACTTCTGTATCTTAAAGTGAAAAGTTTAGAAAACATAGAGGACAAAAACATCAGTAATTTCATACTAGATATGAGCATTTACTAGAGTTATGTATTATTTTTGAAATGTTTGGAGTCATTATGACAGGAGAAGAAGCACTCGGTACTTTATCCCTGGACACAAGAATGTGGTTAACAACCTGGGGTATGTGACACTGCTGAAGAAATGGGCAAAAAGAGTGACTTCTTTTTATCCTGCAGCTCACAACTGCACAAGTTTAGCTGGTGTGTATAAGTGAACCTATGGGACAGTCTGTACTATTTTGGCAATGTACACAGCCAAAGGTGGATACCACTTGTGGTAGTACATGCCAGATGCTTTTGGTTAAATGTGTCTTCTGTAATTAAGTGGGAAATGTAGCTTCCAAATGACTACAGAGACAAGGAGGGCAAAATAAGCCGTGTGAGGGGGATGATTGAAGTATCACTGCTGTATTGATATGTCTTCTTAATACACCATATGCTCCACATTATCATTATTACGGTGGCTCATCAAATACTAACAGTTAAAACATGTACTAGCTAAACAGCAGACACTTTTGACGAAGAAGAAGGACAAAGAGACACTGAAATTAAGATAGCTTGATAATTTAATAAATAGATTTCTTGTTTAAAAAAGATAACTACTCTTAGAGGCTGCAATAGTCTGGGTACTGAGATATGTAAAATTATAAAATACTAAGATATGCAAACAGAAAATAAGCAATATGGAACAAATACACTGAGGTATCTCCAGCAAAGCAGACACTGGATTCATTTCCAAGCAGTTGTAAATAAGTTGCTAAATCATGTAACCCCTACACTGGCTATAGGAGAACGTGTTGGGCATATTGCAGGTTGTAGGAATACCAATAATAGCAAACATCAAAGAATGAAGCCATGCAGAATTTAGGAAATGGGTCCATTACTGCTACAAAACCAAACCAAAAATAAATAAGGATGCCTAAATAAGTGAAAAAAATTCAGTGAACTGAAGAACCATTTGGTAGAGAAAAGTATAGCAAGAGTATACTTCAACAGAAAATCACGTAGTATCATATAAGCAGGAAATGAACAAGGTAAATTGAAGAATAATAGCTTTGACATGGAACTGCAAGAGCGGCATGAGTGTTTATTATTAGTGCTCATTAAGTTTAGTAATATTCAGTTTTAAATACTTGATGTATAATGTGTAAATATCTTGAAATGTGGCAGTCCATGTTGTGTTTAATGCACATGTACATGATCTAGTTGATCACTAAAGAAAAGGACTATCGTGCATAAGTGAGTCATCACATTTACCTCATAGTTAATAGCATTTAAAAGGACAGAGATTACTGGGGAATGAGACACCATCCTGGGGTGGGTATAGGCCAAATACTAGAGGCGCAAGATCTCTTCCCCCTTGGAAGGTCAACTAATATTCAGCCTAGAAGATTTTATTAAATTCAGAGTACATCCCCAGAAAAAATGTTCACTTTATCTATGTCTATCTATGCATCTCTTGCTCTCTCTCTCTCTCTATATATATATATATCTATATATCTATATATATATATATATATATATATATATATATATATATATATACATCCAGCTATAAATCTGTATCTCTCTAATCTGTCTATCTGCCTTTGTTTCATTTAAGTGTTATTTCGATGGGTCAAAGTAGACCCATGTATATATATATATATATATATATATATATATATATATATATATACATATATATATCTGTACACACACACACACACACACACACACACACACACACACACACACAGACATATATATATATATATATATATATATATATATATATATATATATATATATATATATATATATATGTGTGTGGGGTAAATAATACCACTTATATTTTTTTCATTTGTTTCCATTTTGAGCAGTTTGGCTTGTGGTTTCAAAGTCTTAAGTATCAGAGCAAGAGTCATAAACTGTTCCGGCCACTCTCTCTCTCTCTCTCTACACACACACACTCACACACACACACACACACACACACACATATATATATATATATATATATATATATATATATATATATATATATATATATATATACATGTGTGTGGGGGGGGCTAGAACAAATGTATAATTAATTAGTTACTTCACATTTCAAAATATTTATTTTTACCTTGCAAGTGGACTGGTCCCCAGACCTCTTTTCAGTTCACCCATGATGATGCAGTGCAGAGCTCATACAGAATTAAGTGTACTTAATTCTTTCTCCTTTATTATTGCACTTAATTCTGCACATAATGCATATTTATGTTTAGCCATGAATATAAAAGGGTCTGGGGTCCAGCCACCTTACTGCTAAACAATAGTTAAAATGTAAAATTAAAAACAAATTTCTGTTTGCTATCAATGGTTTGTTTCTGTACCCACTGCATATATTTGAAGAGAAATGAAGCAACCAGAGCAGTTATCTGGAGGGTCTAGGTTTAAGTGCTTGTGGAAGCAAACATTTTTTATGCATTCAGAGTTAGACAAAAGGCCTGTAATCCTTAAAGCTTTTAAATGATATAATAGTTTATCCTTTATTTTTAATCTATTTGTTTGCTAGGTAGCCTACTGGACTCAAGTGTCTTTATTATGGGTGACCCAGCTGTATTTACTGATTATGTGCCTTACTTAGTCACATAGAAATCAATTGAGGACTGAGGGAATCAAACTTTGAGCGTTCTCCTATTTACCTGATTGTGAGTTGACACCTTTTGTATTGGGTGATTAAAAAGACAGGACCACAAAACTGTAATTACAAGTCCATGGAGGTACATTAGGTATGAACCAGCATGACTGCCTCCTTGTCGGGTGCTCCGGTTTCCTCCCACATTCCAAAGACATGCAGTAGGTGGATTGACTGTAGGAGAGAGTGTGTGTGCAAGTGGGTGGTAAAAATGAACTACTGTGGCAGGGCTAGCCACCCAGTGGTGTAAACCTTGGCTCGAGATGATTGTCACTACAGAAGTGACACCCCAACCCCATGTGCAAAATGAGAAAAGGAGTTCAGGATTGATGGGTGGATGGACTGACTCCTTGTTCTGTCAGGTGGAGGCTTCAGGAGGAAAAATTTATAGTCATAGGTTCATAGGTAGGCACTAGGCTATCAGCCCAAGGGCCTAAGCAAGCCTAGCCAACAAGGTTCCCTGGCTTACGCCACCCAAGAAAGTTATTTTCCTGTGCTCCTGTCGAGCAGAGCCACAGAAGTGATCCCCGGAGTGTATTTCCTATTTCCCATCCACTCATCAAGATTTTTCTTGAAGAGTGCTAATGAGGAGCTTTGCTTGACATAGATGAGTAGCTTGTTTCAGAGTATGGGAAGCCTCTGGGACAGGAATCTATCCCTTCAGCGTGTCCTGTTTATTGTGGTGACAAGGTTTAGGTCCCTAGAGCGTGTAGCTTGGAGGGATTGGGATTTCTTTAGGTGTAGTATGTCCAACAGCTCTGGGTTTCACATAGCTTTATATGTTAGACAGAGATCACCTCAGAGTAGACGATATGCTACGGAGTAAAGCTGGAGTTTTTTGAGACGGTCCGTGTAAGGCATCTGTTTGAGGCCAGTAATCCTCTTTGTGAGGTACTTCAGTGGCCTTTCCAGCTGCTGCAGATGTCTTGTGAGGTACATTCCAAAAGGGGCATTGTACTCTATAATGGGTTTAATGATTGTCGAGTAGAGGGGAACAATGACCTCTTTTTTCCTGGATGAGAACCCTTTTGTGATAAGGTGTGCCGCATGGAAGGATTCCCTGACTACTGTGGCTATGTGATTATCAAAGGGGAGACTACTGTCCACCCTGGTCCTAAGGTCTGTTATCACACATTCAGCATTAAGAAGACTGCCGCCTATGTGGTAGTTCATGGGTACAGAGTTTTTACCAAAGGGGATGACAATGCACTTTTTGGCATTGAGCTTGAGGCCATGGCTCTGACACCAGGCATCTCTCTCAGTGAGGCCCTTAGGTAGGATGTCCACATCATTTTTGGACTTGACTATGGCTCCTAGTTTGCAGTCATCTGTGAACTTTGTTAGCCAGAGGCCTTCTGTGTTAGCCTGTACTTCAGAGAAGAAGATACCAAACAGGAAAGGTCCCAGGACTGAACCCTGTGGTACTCCACTTGTCAGTGGTTTGAAGTCAGATTTGGAGTCTGCAACTTTTACAGTGTGGGTTCTGTCAGTGAGCCAGTTGACAACCCATCTTGTTACATAGGGATTTATACCTAGTTTAGTGAGTTTAGCTATAATTCCAGAATGGGGGATGGTGTTGAAAGCCTTGGCGAGGTCAAGATAGGGTGTGTGAACAACCTTACCCTCGTCTACGGCTTTGATGACCTACTCAAAGGAGTCAGTCAGGTTCAGGAGGCATGATCTGACTTTCACAGACCCGAACTGGGTGGGTCCAGAGTTTGGAGGTTACCAATGTCTTTGTTTATGAGTTCCATGATGATATATTCCATGCCAGTGCAGACCAGGCTCATCAGGCTAATAGGGCGATAGTTCCTGGGATCAGTGGTGGCTCCCCCTTTGTGGTGTGGGATAACTGTTGCTGTGAGCCATTCAGTGGGCACAAAGCCTGACATAAGGCTATGACTGAACATGGTGCTTAAGTGGGGAGCCAGTTCGTTCTGAAGTTCGTGTACAACTCAGCCTGGGATGTTGTCCGGTCCCATGGATGCTGTGTTTTTGGCTTTAGAGAGTGCAGCTTTTACCTGCATAGTTGTGATTACAGGGACTCTTGATTCTTCCTATATAGATATGGGCCCTTTAGGGGATGAGAGGGGAGTAAAGTTAGCACTGAACGTATCTGCCAGGATGTTGGCAATATCAGTTGGTTCTGTAATTATCATGCCATTGTGCTGTAACTCAGAGCAGATCTGGGTGTTGCCATTGAGATTCTTGACATAGCTATAGAATGCTTTGTGGTTGTCCTTAGAATCAATGGCAATTTTGTTTTCATAGCTTGCTTTGGAGGATCTTGTAAGGGGTCTCAGCTTCTCACTAACACTGACCAGGGAGCTCCTCCACTCATAGGATTTTACTCTCTTTTGCAACAGTTTCTTCCTTCTGTTGTAGAGTTTGTTTATGGCATGGGACCACCAGACTGGCTTCCTTTTTTTGGAGGATAGCGTCTTGGTTCTGTTTGGGATAGCACGATCCATGCACTCGTGTAAGTGCTTATAGAGTGCATTTGTGCAGGATTTAGCAGTTGTAACTGTATTGTCCATCTGCATGGGTATCATGAAGTTTGCCACTTCTGTCTTAAGAAGCATGAAGTTGGCTTTAGAGAATTTTTTTATCATGGTTTCCTTAATGGGGGGTGAAGACGGGATGTGGATATCTAGGGTGATTAGCTGGATCTGACCAATGAGGAGTTGACGTCAAGTGTGGAACACCGGTCACTCATGTTGGTAATGACTAGGTCTAGGATATTGTTGCCCCTGGTGGGGGTGTGGATAAGTTAATCCAGGGCATTGGAATTTATGAATTCCAGAAAGCGTTGAGCAAAGGAGTTGGTATATGAGTAGTTTTCCAGTTAATGGTGGGGTAAATTAAATCGCCCATTATTAGGGTGTTTAACTAAATGCTAATATTTTCCAATATATCAAGAAAAGAGGAGTGGGAATCCTGGGGCATGGTGGGGGATCTGTAGCAAGCTACAATTTGGATTGCAGTTTTGCCCAGAGTTAGTTGCACTTGGATAACCTCGGATGCATTATGCTGAGCAACTAGCTTGGAGGTGTGGATATCCTTGATGAATATGGACACACCTCCGGCTTTGATGTTCCCGTCCAGGTTAGATGGCCAAAAAATCATCAAACTGCTGGGATCTGTGAGGACTTTTGAGACAGGTAGGTCTATATAAAATTTAGTATGGTGCTAAGGATCTTCTTGAAGTCATCAGGTGATTAGTAAGGAAGCCACAGAATCTGGCATGGAAGGCACCACAGCCAGGATAACCTCACTAAAAGGGCAACATTAACCAATTATGCTTAATTTGGTCCTCCTTTTATTTTATAGGGTTAAATTATTTTTACTTGTCAAATATTTATTTTAATGCGTATTGAAGGATATGTTTTGGGAAATCTACAGTTTATCAAATTAGAACTTTATGAATATATTCTCTCACTCTGATTATATCCCCAGTGATCCAGAATCATATGGCTCTGCAATTTGACCACAGTTGTGTAAATCTTCATTTCACCCTTACTTGGTTTTTCTGGGTATTTCTCTTTTCTTCACAACTGTGCAACTGTGGGATTAATATACATAAGGGAAGGAGGTACCAGACAGTTTGTCCTCCACCCTCACCAACACCCTCCACCCAGCTCCCCACCAAGAATATGCTTTATGACAGATGTTGGCTGCAGTCTCAGTAGAAATTTATTTCAACTAGTCTGACTTGTCCACTTTCCACTGGGGAGGTTATGATTTGAGTTCTCATAGTGGGTCTAAGTTAACAGATATGTTTGTGATAGGTGATCATTTCAGTTTGATTATTGTTTTTGAGATGACATTGAACATAATTATGCTATATTGTAATACAATTGAACTTGCCTGCCTATCCTTTTGATCTGCTGTACAATATGAAAAACAACAACAAAAAAAAAAAAAACAGAGTTCACTAATCAGCCAGATATAAATCCCTTTTTCTGTATCTAAACAGTATTACTAAATAGATGTAAAATAGCTGCAACTTGTAGGAATGACCAGTACTTAGTTAATGATTTATATTTCATAAATGCATTTTGCCACACATGATAGCTGAAGATTTTTTAGCAATGTAAGTTGATTGTAGTCTTCTTAGTACAAAAATGTGCAAAACAGCAATACAATCAAAATAAAATGCAGCAGTGTAATGGTATTGCAAGATAGCAAAGCAGAATGTATGTATATAATAGTCAAAATATGCTAGTGCAACAACAGAAAAAAAATCCTGCAGCAGAAAAAATATGTTCTGAGAGCCTCAAGGAAAATCTGAACCAGGTTATTGGGTTATATTTTTTCCTTGGACAGTAGAAAGAAAATGATTCAGATGTCATTAAATACATTTAAAGCTCCATAGTATTTTACATTATTTATTTATTTGGGAAGTAAGATTTGATGGAGGGATTAGTGTCTGAGGTTGACAGGCTTGTTTCGTTTCCATTTCTTCTCAAAATTAGGTTTTACAGTTATAAGCACTTGGAGTATTCACTGACAGAATGGGGACACGGCTGACATTTTACTGAATGGGGCAACCAGAAGAAGGGCTTTAGGAAAAGGAGGTGAATAGATGTTCCAAGCAATGTGCACAATTATATATAATAATTGTGTAAGGTAACTCCAGGCATTGCATAAGACTGATATATATGTATGAAGGGTGCTTATACTAGAGAAATCACTTCTACTTAAGCATGTGGTAGCATGTTGTTGTATCTGGTGTTTCTCTCATTCAGTAGTTAGTCATACTTTGTTATTTACTTATATAGATCAAGACAAATTATTCCACAGTGACACATTATTTGACACTAATGAAAGGCCATTTTCATTCTGCCTTTTTATCCAGTTGGAACAATTATAAAACATATTAATAAAATAATAATGACATGCATTACAATGACCCGGCAATGCTAGTGCTTCATATTTCACACTCTGTAATTTAATTACATTCAGTGGGCCGTTAATGCGAACAAACACGAGCTCTGCAATCCTTGCAAATGTCACCATATCTTTCTAAGGGCCTGACAGAAGGAAATCCTGGCAATAATAATTAACTATGAGCACAGATATTTTCAGTCAGCAGTAGATGGCAGAAGACAACAAGCAATGCAGGTTGTTTTGTTGGCTTCTGAAAAGTGAGTTTAATTTACGGTTTAGCAACAGCACCATAACATAAATATGTCAGTAACATACTGTACTCAAACAGCTTCTTTGTGTTTAGATGCCTTCATGCTTTCACAAATTTGGCAGCAAAAGTCCTTTTGGGGTCTGTGATCCAGATGAAGGTGAAATCTCTTATGATCTTTCCATGGAAACTTAATTAAGGTTGGAAAATTTATTCACATCACACACAGTAGAACACTGCACACTTTAAAACAATAACTTTTAGATCAGTTTCTATAGGCTCACTATGCCCAATACACAACTGGCATATTCCCAGCCAAACAGGTGCAAAACAGAGGCAGTTTTAGTTAATAAAACTCAAACAGCAGAAGAAAACAAAAAGAAAAAAAGACAAAGAATGCTGGAGGGAGAACCTTTGAAGGCAGAGTGTTTTTATCAGAGTCTGTTATTAGCACAACTATTTTTCATCAATCCCCTGATGTCATGTATCTCCAGGCATGCCATGTGATGATTCATCAGTGCTAATGGAATTTCCTAGTTCTTTAGGACACACCCTTTTGGTTGCTATGTAACTATCTACTGGAAAACTTGCAGGCCAGCAAACACAATGTATATCTAATTGCAAACAGATTTGTTGTCAGGAAAGAGCTGCATGCTCTTATTTGATTTCCTAGACCATATCTCATGAGTGCATGGCTCACTATGTGCTATTTTAATATTTACTTTGTCTGATAGCAGGTTCCTCCATATGATCACCAGTCTTCTAGTAAAATAGCCATTCTTGATAGTAATTATAAGTCCACCTTTGAGTTTTATTTTTTATAAGTTTATTTTTATATTACCTTTTTCTGTTGTAAACAAACATGCTACTGGCATTTTGCCTTCTGTTCTCACCCAAGGCATTTGTAGGATTTTATTCCATCTAAAACAGACATGCTACTAGCATCCTGTGTCATGCGCCCCCACTCCCCAAGCATCTTTAGGGATTTGTTATATCTTTTTTCCTCCTGCTCTTCAAGACTTATTCATGCTTGCTTATTAAATGGTTTCTGAAGCTATTTATTAATATGTGACTGTTTAATGAATGTGACTTTGCTGACAGTAAATTCTGTAACCCCCTTGAGCAACAAAAATTTATCGCTGGTAAAAAAAAAAAATTATGGTGGA
This sequence comes from Protopterus annectens, assembly GCF_019279795.1. NCBI lineage: Eukaryota > Metazoa > Chordata > Ceratodontiformes > Protopteridae > Protopterus > Protopterus annectens. The sequence continues at coordinate 1,856,965,473 of NC_056737.1, forward strand.
ATGTAAATCTCCTGCACTGTAAATGCAGAGGGAGGGGTCTTCCCTCTGTAGCCCTAGTACTGAAGTTGCAGCATGCAGGTTGTAAAATTCCCAATTAGACCACAGTAACTACTCACAAATAGTGCTGTCAGTAACATGACAGATTATGTTTTTCAAACCTTTTGGCACTGTCAGGCTATATGTCAGTTTAACATGTATTGACATGGATTCTCAATACCATTGCTTATGTGCACCAAGATTTTCATTCAGTTGAATAACCTTGTTTACACTGCCTTTTCAGAGGTGAGGTTAAAAGTTCTGCAGGAATGAGAGACATAAGCATTGTTCACATTAGGTGCAGCAGAGTCTGTCAAAAAATATTGTTGATCAAAAACTTGGATAACTTTTTGTCTACTTGTCATTTATTTACTTTTTGGGGGGGTGAGATTGAGAGGTTATATGTACTCAGCTCACCTGGTTTTCAGTGACCTTAATTTTCAATTAACTGATTTCTGTCCTTGTCACTATCTTTCATGTCAACCTACATGTGCCATCATGTTTTGCTAGCCCTGCTATTTAACTTTTTTTGTACGACATATATTTTGAATTTAGTGGACTTTTAAACTCTGTGCTAATTTTCCCATTTTGAGAGTAGCCACCTTGCACCCTCATTTCATTCCAAGAAACTGTCATAGAAATCCTAACTCATAATTGCAGAATTTCCCCATTTTGGATTGATATTGGCTATTCTCCAAACTAATCGTAAAAAAGCTATCTCTTTATCTCCCAATCACCTCAAACAGAACACTGCTATCTGTCCTTATCAAATGCAATTTAGCTACTATAACAGCTTATACACTACTACTGTCCTCACTAGCTTTTAAATCCCTGCATTTGAAATATGGATCTCCACTTTCTCAAAAGTCTTCAGCTTAAAGCCTATGCCTGTCTACTAGGATTTAATGGTCATGAAACACTCATGCTCCTGCCACAATATTTCTGCCTTTCAATAACTTAGAGAGCCTTTTTAAAAACCTCAATTGTAACCTGGAACATCCATCCTGAAGATATTAGAAATGAATAGCATCTTACCTCTTTTCACGCAAAACTTGTGCAACATCTCAATAACTTGTGTAACATCATATTAAAATCTGTAAGTAGAACTGGCTTAAAAATAATGCATAAAGTATATATAATTTTGTGACATATTAATCAATCCAGAAATGTGTGGACCTTAAATCCAGTGGAACCATGGTGCATTGCACTCTGCTGCATTCACTGATGTCAGCCTTACTTGAGGTACCAGCTGCTGAGTATTTAGTTCTACTACTTGACTTCAACAGAGACCAGTATTTTTTTACATTGGCATATTTCCAGAGACTGTGCATTATTTTTTGTCTTTAAGCCAGCATCAGTTATAAACATTAGCTTCACTGCACACCTTGTACACAGAAGTTTTCTTAGGAGAGTGTTAATCAAATTATCTTCGTACATATATGGATCTGCTTCTAAAGCTCAAACTTCAAATGGCCGAGACCAGAACATCAAAGTTTTGAAACTTCCAAAACAATATTAAAAAAGAACAAAACAAAAAAAAAAAAAAAAAAAAAAAAAACACTTTTAAATAAGTATACCGACTCCAAGATCACACTACAGTTAGAAAAATGGTAACTATCCCGTTCTGTGAATATGGCGATCTTCATTCAAAACATTCAAAGTTTCAACACTTTTGATCTTCTGGTCTCGTCTGTTTGAAGATTTAAACCTTTGAGATTTAGAAGTAGATCCATAAATATGTATATATTACACATGTAAACAGGGAATCACCACACACTTCGAAGGAAAACCTCAATAAGGTCAAGAACGCTGTTTAATATCCAAGCACAGATACAAGTTAACGCTGACAAACTGCAAAAACACGTCAGAAATGCAAACACATGCCAGTGATCTACAGCTGTTAATATATACACACTAATTAAATTTAATCAGCTTAATTAACCAATAAACCTGCAGGCTTAAAGGTATACATATGTAGATATTGAACTTTTGTTCATCCTAGGAAACAGACTCTAAAATGTTGTTATAAAATTTAAAAAATACATACATACAAACATAGCTAAACATTCTGTTGACATCAACTGTTTAAAAGATCACAATTAAAAACTCCTTACAGGATTTCTTTAAAAATAGTGGGAACACTGAAGGCAAATATATTATATGCTGAAAATCCATAGAAAGTGAACTATGGCACCATCTCCTGGACAAAATAAATAGTTCAAAGAGATAAAGTAGAACTGAAGATTTAATAAATGTCTTGAACTTCAAAAGTATTGTGATTCAAGTTGTTTAACTGAAAATCATAATAAAATGTAGTTGTCATAATAACTTTTATGTAGTGTTTATGTTCAATGCAGTTAACCACAAACTTCAAGTGTTGAATAAAAAAGTAGAATATAGAAAATAGAAAATAGGGAGTAGTGCAGTGGGAGAACCCATTATAACTTGGCAGATCTCATTTTCAGTACTGGCCCTAGGGAAATCATATCGTTAAGTAAGTTGCCAGTACAATTCTCTGTATTCCACTAAGGCCTCCCACATACCTCCCGAGGGTCTGGTGGTACTACAAAATGAAAAACTACTTAGTTTACAATTCAAGCCATGTTTGTATAGTGCATTTGTCTCCTTCTTGATTTTAATCTCATATAGGTGTTCATAAATTCTTTGTTTTAGTTGTCTTTCACTTTTCCCTACATAAAATGATGGACATGCCCTGCATGTAGCTAAGTACACTATACCTTTGGTACTGCAGTTGGCATAAAAATATTTTTGTCTCTAGATTCTAAAAAGAATGTATTGCCAGTTATGAGGTAGGTACAATATTTACATCTCCCACATTTATGTAAACAAGTCTTTCCTCTAGTGCATTTCAATTGCTGCCCCTTATTAAAACCACTTTCAAGAAAATTTTTAATAGTTTTCCCTTTTCTGTAAGTGTGAACAAGGGGGTCATCAAAGGTATGTTTCAGGTCAGAAAACTTAGAAAACTTGAGCCATTCTCTGTTCATTACCCTCCTAACTGTTCCCGATTGTCCATCATAGGTTGTCACAAAACCTGAGTTGAAGTTTCTAGTTTCCTTTTTGTTCCTAGATTCATCATTGAAATCTATTTTTGTTTTCCCAAGTATAGGGGAAGTATGATTTATTGTTAGGAATGGAGTGGTTCGAAGAGATGTTGAGCGAATACAAAGAAATAACTCACAATGAGTTTCGGACTATATTGGTACTAATGGAACTGGTGTTAAAAAATAATTTCATTTTTTTCCAAGGAGAATATTTTAAACAACAGAAAATATAGTAATGGCATATTGGGAAACCAGATTTCTCATTGAATCCCCATACAACAGTCTTTGGGCATTGTATGAGATTCTTTTGCTTTCTATGGTTAGAATACAATTTCAAGAATTTACTGAATTTTTGAAGCAGACAACTGGCTTCCTGGATTTTACAAACAACTTTGACAACACTGAGCTTTTTTATTTGGATGTAAATATAAAGAAAATCAATGGCCATTTTGTATCCAAAATATATAGAAAGGACACCTTTTCAAACTCTTTCACCAGTTCTCACCTTTACACCAGAAGAAAAGTGTATTAAAAGGTCAATTTGTTAGGGTGTGTAGGATGACCTCTGATGACATACAACAGTGAGGTTGCATTATTGAAAAGGTTTTTCTTAAACAGGGGCTATCCAGCAGACTTGATAGATGTAACATCTAAGTTGGTTACAGATGAAAGAAACGGCAGGTTTGCACCTATACTTGGGAAAACAAAAATAGATTTCAATGATGAATCTAGGAACAAAAAGGAAACTAGAAACTTCAACTCAGGTTTTGTGACAACCTATGATGGACAATCGGGAACAGTTAGGAGGGTAATGAACAGAGAATGGCTCAAGTTTTCTAAGTTTTCTGACCTGAAACATACCTTTGATGACCCCCTTGTTCACACTTACAGAAAAGGGAAAACTATTAAAAATTTTCTTGAAAGTGGTTTTAATAAAATTGAAATGCACTAGAGGAAAGACTGGTTTACATAAATGTGGGAGATGTAAATATTGTACCTACCTCATAACTGGCAATACATTCTTTTTAGAATCTAGAGACAAAAATATTTTTCCAACTGCAGTACCAAAGGTATAGTGTACTTAGCTACATGCAGGGCATGACCATCATTTTATGTAGGGAAAAGTGAAAGACAACTAAAACAAAGAATTTATGAACACCTATATGAGATTAAAATCAAGAAGGAGACAAATGCACTATACAAACATGGCTTGAATTGTAAACTAAGTAGGAATACAGAGAATTGTACTGGCAACTTACTTTGAAGCCAATAGAACACCGGACTTAACGATATGATTTCTAGGGCCAGTACTGAAAATGAGATCTGCCAAGTTATAATGGGTTCTCCCACTGCACTACTAACACTTGAAGTTTGTGGTTAACTGCATTGAACATAAACACTACATAAAAGTTATTATGACAACTACATTTTATTATGATTTTCAGTTAAACAACTTGAATCACAATACTTTTGAAGTTCAAGACATTTATTAAATCTTCAGTTCTACTTTATCTCTTTGAACTATTTATTTTGTCCAGGAGATGGTGCCATAGTTCACTTTCTATGGATTTTCAGCATATAATATATTTGCCTTTTAAAGAAATCCTGTAAGGAGTTTTTAATTGTGATCTTTTAAACAGTTGATGTCAACAGAATGTTTAGCTATGTTTGTATGTATGTATTTTTAAATTTTATAACAACATTTTAGAGTCTGTTTCTAGGATGAACAAAAGTTCAATATCTACATATGTATACCTTTAAGCCTGCAGGTTTATTGGTTAGTGTATATATTAACAGCTGTAGATCACTGGCATGTGTTTGCATTTCTGAGGAAGTAATACATTAAAAAAAATTTTTGCAGTTTGTCAGCGTTAACTTGTATCTGTGCTTGGATATTAAACAGCGTTCTTGACCTTATTGAGGTTTTCCTTCTTTCTTCACTGCACTCCTTTTTTGTTTATTGGTTTTGTTTGGTGTACGATATGGCCTCGGTTCGACGCAAAAGAGTACTGAGACTGGTGAGCAGCTCATAGGACAACTCACTCAGCTCATTGGCTTACTCACCCCAGTGAGCCAATCAATGGTTTCGCTTCTTCACGTCCTGGTTTCAACAACCAGGAAGCTGCAATTGTTAATCACGAGCGAGATACCAGGGCGGACAGTATGGGAATGTATTGCTGGACAACAATACATCTGTGAATAGTTTAGATGACTTTCCACACATCACGTTTTTAAACGGAACAGACAACAATATACCTAAGGAACAAAGGGTTACCAACAAACGCAATTCTCCTAATACAGGAGTCGCAGCTGGAACAGCTTCAACAGGTACTGGCAGACAATTGTCTGATATTCTTAAAACTAAATTTGCTTTCTCCAAAAAATTTTGTTCTCCAGCTGTACACAGTAATTACAACAGCATGTGTGGAGATTTGGATTATTACCTTTATAAATACAAGATGTTGGACATTGACAATGCTTACTTGAAACATTGCTTGGATTTAAATATTGTGCCCAAGGGCTTAAGGGTGTGCAAGTACCCCAATAATGTTGTGGAGGATACTGAATTTTATTATGATTTGCATAAGGCCTTTGATCAATGTGGTTTCAGTATAATGCTAGCTATTATTAAGAACAATGAAGTTGAAATGAGTAAGTTGTTTAACAAAATAGAATGTATTAACAAAGCCATTACTAGTGACTTATTGTTTAAGGTTGATGAGAACAAAAACAAGTACCAGGACCTTTTGAAGAACATAGAAACAAAATGCATAGAGGTACACAACAGAAAGTTAGGAAAGATCGATAGAGACACAAGAGAATATAAAAGTAAGACTCACTATCCAAAACCCAAAAGTTGGACCAACACACGAAGGCAGCAATGGGGGGAAGAACCTAATGAGGTAGCCCAGTGTGATGAGGTATTTTACAATGAACATGAAACAGCTGATGCTGAATTTCCCCCTTTAAGAAGATCAGAGAGGATCATGGAAATGAGACCTGTTACAAAAACTACCAGCGAGCAGGGTGGGGATACAAGGAGAGGAACAAAACGAGATGGAATTAGTTGATTCCATCATTCAGGAAGGAAACAAATGGACTTTCAATGATTTCAACATTTTCAACTACTCAGACACTAGAATAGACAAAGATTTGTTCGAACTTTTTTCTAAGGGTTTTGGCTTCATTCCTAATTTAAGGAAGAACCTGTTCAGGTTACTAGTAGACATAAAAATGTTTTTGAGGAAGAAAAATTTAGATATTATTCTTGAAGGTAAAACTAACAGCTACCAACAGGACAAATTAGTTAGGCCTAGCACCTTCAATCCCCCCTCAGTTGAGAAACTTTGAGTTAATTGTTGAGAAAGAATTAAGAACTGAGTTAAAACAAGATTTTGTACAACCAAATTTGACCAAGCAGCAGAATCAAATTCTTAAAGAACTAAGCAACAATGTAAATTTAAGGGTTATGAAGCCAGACAAGGGTGGGGGAGCTGTCCTCATGGAACAAATCATATATGAAGGAAAAATGATGGAAATACTCAATGACACCAAGAAATATTCTAGAAGTTCAAAAAATGAAATCAACATATCTTACAGGAACATCCAGACAACTTTGAATGACCTACTATTAGAAGGTCTTATTGATATCAAAACTTACAAGTTTCTACATGTGGAAAAACCTAGAGTTCCTTCCATTTTTGGTATCCCCAAAGTGCATAAGGACCTCAGTGACCCTCCCCTCAGAGTCATTGTATCAGCTGAAGGTTCAGTTACAGCACCATTGGCAAAATTTGTTGACACCAAAACTAAAGGGCTAGTATTAAACAATGGTAACATTTTTCAGGACTCATGGGATTTCCTTAGAAGACTACAACCAAAACTATACAAAGAAAATATTTCTTTTGGCACGCTGGATGTTGTTGATTTATTTACGAGCATTCCCCACGAGTTAGGAATGGAGTGGTTCGAAGAGATGTTGAGCGAATACAAAGAAATAACTCACAATGAGTTTCGGACTATATTGGTACTAATGGAACTGGTGTTAAAAAATAATTTCATTTTTTTCCAAGGAGAATATTTTAAACAACAGAAGGGAGTGGCCATGGGTGCACACTGCGCCCCCACTTTCGCCAATATAGTAATGGCATATTGGGAAACCAGATTTACAACAGTCTTTGGGCATTGTATTCTTTGCTTTCTATGGTTAGGAGAAATGCAATTTCAAGAATTTACTGAATTCTTGAAGCAGACAACTGGCTTCCTGGATTTTACAAACAACTTTGACAACACTGAGCTTTTTTATTTGGATGTAAATATAAAGAAAATCAATGGCCATTTTGTATCCAAAATATATAGAAAGGACACCTTTTCAAACTCGTATCTGCATTTCACCAGTTCTCACCCTTTACACCAGAAGAAAAGTGTATTAAAAGGTCAATTTGTTAGGGTGTAGGATGACCTCTGATGAAAACATACAACAGTGAGGTTGCATTATTGAAAAGGTTTTTCTTAAACAGGGGCTATCCAGCAGACTTGATAGATGTAACATCTAAGTTGGTTACAGATGAAAGAAACGGCAGGTTTGCACCTATACTTGGGAAAACAAAAATAGATTTCAATGATGAATCTAGGAACAAAAAGGAAACTAGAAACTTCAACTCAGGTTTTGTGACAACCTATGATGGACAATCGGGAACAGTTAGGAGGGTAATGAACAGAGAATGGCTCAAGTTTTCTAAGTTTTCTGACCTGAAACATACCTTTGATGACCCCCTTGTTCACACTTACAGAAAAGGGAAAACTATTAAAAATTTTCTTGAAAGTGGTTTTAATAAGGGGCAGCAATTGAAATGCACTAGAGGAAAGACTGGTTTACATAAATGTGGGAGATGTAAATATTGTACCTACCTCATAACTGGCAATACATTCTTTTTAGAATCTAGAGACAAAAATATTTTTTTAAACGCTTATGCCAACTGCAGTACCAAAGGTATAGTGTACTTAGCTACATGCAGGGCATGTCCATCATTTTATGTAGGGAAAAGTGAAAGACAACTAAAACAAAGAATTTATGAACACCTATATGAGATTAAAATCAAGAAGGAGACAAATGCACTATACAAACATGGCTTGAATTGTAAACTAAGTAGTTTTTCATTTTTCGTGCCACCAGACCCTCGGGGAGGTATGTGGGAGGCCTTAGTGGAATACAGAGAATTGTACTGGCAACTTACTTTGGAAGCCACTAGAACACCGGGACTTAACGATATGATTTCCCTAGGGCCAGTACTGAAAATGAGATCTGCCAAGTTATAATGGGTTCTCCCACTGCACTACTCCCTATTTTCTATTTTCTATATTCTACTTTTTTATTCAACACTTGAAGTTTGTGGTTAACTGCATTGAACATAAACACTACATAAAAGTTATTATGACAACTACATTTTATTATGATTTTCAGTTAAACAACTTGAATCACAATACTTTTGAAGTTCAAGACATTTATTA
>NC_056737.1:1856979084-1857054890 GCF_019279795.1 Protopterus annectens
GTATAAAACAGTATGTGCACTGAGAGTTTTGAACAGTGTTTATGGCAACTGGATAGAAATAGCCAGGTAATAGAACACTTGAATGGCTATGTGTGTTGGGGGGGTGTGCATGGTGGGGGGATGTGTGGGACTGTCTGGGTTTGCACCCCCCTGCAAAAAATCCTGCGGGCTCCCCTGTCTGTAAGTATGTATTGCAGGAAATAGGGGATTTATATCTTAAAGTTTACCAAAGAATTCAAGTTAAGACTCAAAATATGTGCGTACCTTTTACTCAGAAACGCGGCATACAGCAATGTAGATGTACAACATGAAATCTTCTTCCATAGCCCTACTCTACTCTAATCCAAGTCTTCAAACATACACACTCATTCTCTCACTCCACCTAATGCATATACTTTTGTCATCACTGAAACTTTAGGTTTTAGTATCCAAAGCACAAATTTACTTTCTCCAATCTATCTCCCACTTTTCAACATGTTCAGCATTCAGCTGTAAGTGCATATGGTCATACGTGCACTCGATGAAATTTCCACATACTTTACTCTCAAGAAAATGACATTTTGACAAAGTAAATGTAACCCATATTTATGTATTTATCAATCTGTCTGCCTATCCATCTATCTATATGTATGTATGTACATATAAACATGTATCCATTCATTCTAGCTTCATGTTAGCCTCACTGTCTGATCTACAGTCTTATACATTCAGGTAAAATATCTGTCTATCTATCTATCTACAGAATCTATCTATCTATCTGTTTATCTATCTATCTATCTATCTATCTATCTATCTATCTATCTATCTATCTATCTATCTATCCATCTATCTATCTATCTATCTATCTATCTATCTATCTATCTATCTATCTATCTATCTATCCATCTATCTATAGACAGCGACAGAAATTCTATTTATCAGTAGAGAGAAAGGGGAAGTGTAGCACAGCTGAATGAGAAGTTCTCTTTAAAAGCTGATCCTCTTAACGAAAAGTATTTCTTCAGTAATTTATAAATTATAGGTATTCTTACCTTCTCATTGGTGTTATTTTCCCAGCAGCACCATAATGTGGCTCTACATATAGTTGGTCTTGTGATAGATTTTATTTATTGCTTTTGTTGTTTCTGTTTATCAGGAATGTCCAACTGGGAAGTCCCAATTCCAGTGGAGTCACAAAGAGAAAAACTCTGAGATGTAGTACAAAAACCACTGAATGGCCATTAAAATAATTGTGTGTAATGCCATAATATAAACAAAGCTTCTTCAGAATTATCATACATGTTACATGCATACAAATTAGTCATACAGTAAGGCCACTTCTCCCATCAGTTCATTTGCATTGCATATACTGCGGTGGTGGTTCTGCGGTAGCGTTGTCACCTCACACTTAGACGTTGCCCGTTCGATTCTCAGTTAGAGCGTCTACTGTGTGACGACATGCATGAATGGGCATTCCTTCATTGAAGGTTGTGCGTTAGGCCCGGCAAGCCAGCACATAAAACTCTACCAGCACGTAAAACTCTACTGCCAATCATTAGCGGACTGGAGTTCTGCTGTGGTGACCCCTAACCGGGAAAAGCCAAAAGACACACACACACGCATACACGTATAAAAACCTTCATTCCTTCATTCTCCAGGTACTCACTCAATCCAACCCACAGTCACAGGAGAGCTTAAGCTTATCCTAGCATTCTGTGGGTAAAGGGTAGAGGATCATAACCTGGATGCGGCACAAGCCCATCATAGGAACTAGGTACACACTCACTCATGCACTCCACTACATGCAAAACTATGAGCTAGACTAATTCAGTAATGTGAGATGACTAGTGATTCAACTTCAAGTAGCTTCTAAAGTACGACAAAAGAATACGCACAGTTTGCAGGCTATCAGAAATGAAGACAACATAACAAAGTAGAATTGAGATTGCTGATAGAGATGGAAGCCCATATTTATATATGCTAGGCAATTAGATATCCACTTGTATTGCTTGGTTGCCAAGTTACATTTCACTGTAAACATTTTTTAATGAGAGTTTAAGAATGTGCTCTTCAAATGTGTATCATTGAAAACAGGGGAGCATATCTCATAGTTTACCAAGGAATACAGGATGACTTGTTTCTCTAAATCTAGTTTTTGTTTTCAGTTATATAGTCTAGTCTTCCACAGAAAGCTTGAGTTGCCTTTCAGCATTATCTAGTTCACAAGTGTTGGCCACAGCAAGGAGCTTGGGTGAATGCAAATCTTTATGTGGAAACTGTAGATGATATTGAGCAGCTGCTGGTTGAATTCCAGCCATTTATAGCTATGTTGTGCAATACGTTATGTGTCTTACCACATGTCATGCACCAAACCTCCCTGTTATAATGTAGGCTTGCTCTAAAGCATGCAGTAGTGGACATAGTTCAACGGTGCACTGAGCATAGCAGAGAGAGACAGAGAAGTTAGTACTTTGAAGTATGTAGTCTATCATTATGTGAGAAGACTATATTAGCTCTGTACATTATAACTATTTTTATTAGTTTTTTTGTAAGTATACTGGCTACTTGTTTGTCAAACCATAACAGGAGATCAGTCATGCAACTGAACAGTTTTGCTGAAGTTACTTCCAGAATAGGTGAGTTATCCAAGGATGTAATAGTAGTGGCCTCTTTTGATAAGAAGTAGGTTCTTCAACCATCTTTTTACTTTAATTTTCATGTTAATGCTTTGTGGTACCTGTTTTTGCCTGAGAAAAGCATTGATTTGGTATTTAAAAAGTTAAAGGGTGGTCCCATGAATCTAAGCTATAGCTGCAATGAATGAAAGCTGGACTGAAACTTTGTATTGGCTGTAAGAATTAATTTATCTGCAGGGTATATTGTATGATTGGTGTATTTGACTGATTTTGCATTTTCACAGTAGAACACTATTCCATATATAGAGATTGTAAAACAAACAAATAATGAATTGAGCTAGTACTGAAGACAGAGGAACTAAAAGAACCATATATAATAAATAAAATATTCTGTGCCTATTCCTTAGTTAAATGATGAAACACCTTTTGGGTCTAAGAGAGAGAACATAGATAACCAGGATGTTGAGAAATGTGAAATGCCCATCAGTGTCAAACACTTCAGAAATAACACAATACTCTGTCTCCCATTACCTAAATGACCACAGATGTACTTTAGAGCATCAGGCAATTAGTATCGGTACGGATGTTAAGTCTGAAGCTGTCTTAAGAGTTGAATATGAGTGAATAACTTTAAATTCTGGAAAATCTGTGCATGAATGCGTTTTTGAGGATTTTGATCAGGGGCAAAACAGTGATGAGATGGTATTTTTTAATGACGCTGCAAACATAATTTATATAAGGGGAGTAGTGAGTTATTTTTTTCCAAATAGGCTCTCCTGAACAAGTTTGTTAATTAGCATTGTGACTAGGTATTTTTATTACTGGTGACATTAAAAAATATATATTTATTTGTTTGTTTTGTTTACCAGGTTACTCCTACTTGAGATACTTCTTTTTTTCATAGGAGACCCAGAATAACCCCCAGAAAAAAGAAATTACAAAAAATAATTAATGCCAAAGTGAAAATACAAAATAGTACATGCAAAAGAAATATAATTTTATTTCATGAAATTCCCAGGAAGACCAAGAAGTTCTACAAAAGCAGAATAATACTGTAGAAAGTTTCTGCAGGTTGTTATTAATGGATGCTGGCCTTGGTTTTAGTTTGTGCATGAATTTTGTGCAAGGCTAAATGACAATATAAAGGGTAACAAAAGGATAGTGGTACAGTGCAGAAGCAAAGGAATCAGTCTTTAGGTAGGTATCCAGATTTCTAATACCAGCAACATATCTCAATGTTGCTATAAAATTCGTACTAGAATGTTATAATGGCTTCCACTCTGACTTGTCATGTTACTCTGTCCCAGACTCATCTGTCATCCAGTATGCAGATGACTCGATCATCATCTGCTCAGCTTTCTCACCCTCCGAGCTTCTAGCAAAAGCACAATTAGCCTTCTCCAAAACAGAAATCAGGATACAGTCCACCCACCTAGCCCTGAATGCAAATAAAACAAAACTAATGATCTTCTGCCCCAGCAAAAACTCAACTATCGATAAAACCTCATTCATCATACAAAGCCAGAATAACACTCCCCTTGATATAGTCCCCACCACTAAACTTCTCGATATCATCATAGATGAAGAACTAAAATTTGACACACACACATCCACTCTGCAATCAAAAAACTCACCAAAAGTTAGGTCTTCTCCACAGACACATCCACTTCCTCTGCCCCTCTACCCATCAAACCCTGGCATCTACTTTCTTGCTCCCTACCCTAATGTATGGTGCACCCCTGTTCACAAACATACACATCAGCTTACAAAACAAATTTGAATCCTGCTACCACAAAATCTGCAAATTTGCAACCAATTCTAAATACTCTTCCCACCACTGCCACTCCCTCCTCACCCTCAATTGGCTTGAACTTCCCAACTACCTTTGTTACCTACAACTCACTACTGCCCACAAACTTATCTATAAACTTGCAAACTGCCCTTCTCTGGCTACATTCTTAAAACCCTATATACCCAACCACCAACTCAGATGCACAAACCAAAATCTTCTTCAAATCCATAAACCATCTCATCCTCCAGGACAGTTACTTCTCTCCTACTCCACAGCTAAAAAATTGAATCCCCCCTTCACAGCCTTCCCCAGCATGACAATTTCAAAACCCAGCTACTATCTCATCTATCACCCTAATGGATATGCCCATGCCACACCAACTTAATTCTCTCTCCACCCTCTCTTTCTGCACAACTCCTTAAGATTCCCTCTGCTGCCTTAGACTGTGTATCTTCTGTGGTATTCTCCATAACCCCTTCTGTTACTCTTTCCGTGCATTATAGACCACCTAAACTAAAAGAAATAATACCTATATCTCAACTCACGTAGAATTCTCCTGCCATGAATTACACTCTGTATCTGACCTCTTCTACCTACCATTATAAGCTAGTTACTATATATTTTAAATGTTTTACTCATTTGAGCTTTTAACATACTGTATTACACACCCTGAAATGTCTTTAACTTGTTCTGCACAGTTACTTGTTGTGCCCCATGTAACTTGCAATACGTAATTAAAATGTATAAATTGTTGCCCTTTCTTTGTAACCTGCAAGTTGCAAATTCAAATATAACTGTAATTTGTTTTGGAGCTTTTCTCCCCAGGTCTCCACTGAAAATGGGCTCTTCTGGCCCAGTGGACTTCTCCGGTCATCAAACTTAAATAAATAAATAAAGTGGTATATCGTGCACAACTGTTCTACATTTGAACCCAATGAAATAATTAAATGTGTTTTTTTTTTTTTTTGCAAGAAGAGGTTCCCTCACATCTACATGGGTGGCTCCCCAGACATGTATAGCAACTATGTGATCATACTACCATAAAGAAAATGGAAAGCTGTTAAAACGTTAAATCAATGCTGTTACACAATTTGGACAAGTATCTGCAATAATTTCCTATGGAACACAGCAAGTGGAGAATCCAAAATCAGTGAGTTGAACTTGATCAGATAGAACCTCATCAAAATTTCACTAGCTAGGGTGTAGATCAGCCGTTATGATACTACAGGTATTTATTTTCAACAGCTAATTCAGTTTTTCTAATATATATATATATATATATATATATATAGACAGTTGCTGCAGGTGTCTGGTAAGGTACATCCCAAAAGGGGCATTGTACTCAATTATGGGCCTGATGAGGGATGAGTAAAGAGGCACGATGACCTCCCCTGATCTAGATGTGAATCCCTTCATGATTAGGTGGGCTATATAAAATGTTTTTCTAACCACTTTGGCCACGTGGTTGTCAAATGAGAGACTGTTATCAACTTGGGTCCCCAGGTCCCTAATTACTTCTTCTGTACTTAATGGATTACCACCTATGTGGTAATTTGTGGGCACTTTGTTTTTGCCAAAGGGGGTGACTATACACTTTTGGCATTTAGCTTGAGGCCATGGCTCTGGCACCAGTTGTCTGTTTCTATGAGGCCCTTTTGGAGGATGCTTGTGTCGGCTGGAGAGTCGATTATGGCGCCCAGTTTGCAGTCATCTGCGAACTTGGTCAGCCACAGTCCTTCCGTGTTGGCCTGTACCTCCGAGAAATATATACCGAACAAGAGAGGTCCCAGGACTGAGCCTTGTGGGATGCCACTTGTAACTGGTTTGGAGTCTGACATGGCTCCAGAAATTCTAACCATGTGGGTTCTGTCCTTGAGCCAGTTTGCAACCCATCTAGTGACATAGGGGTTTATATTTGAGCTGGTGAGCTTATCTATAATGCCCGAGTGGGGTATTGTATACTATACAATATGTAATTGTATACTTCCCACCTAGGTCCTATTACTTTCCTATTTTCTAATTTCCCCCTCCTACCCCTCATCTCTCTAATCTTTCTTCTGCTCCCCATACTCTACTTTTCTTTTTTTTTTCCCCTATATTAATCTCGCTGCAGATACCCTTTAAATCCTCACTTCCCCTCTGCTTATATGCCTTCTCCTGCTACTTATCTTTTCCCTTTTCTCTCAGCTACTCAATCTGCATTCTTCTATCAATGTATATGTATATATATATAGTATTTCACTTTATTAAATTGTTTAAGTGTGCAATATTAAGGAATATGCAGCTTTAAAAGTGCAAAGTGTTTGTTACATGGAGCTTTTCTCCCCGGGCCTCCACTGAAAATGGGCCTTCGGGCCCAGTGGACACCCCCGGTTATCAAACTGGAAATAAATAAAATAAATAAATAAATAAATTGTATCGAAGGCTTTTGCGAGGTCCAGGTAGGCTGTGTGGACCACCTTCCCCTCATCAATGGCCTTGGTGACTGTTTCAAAGAAATCAACCAGGTTTAAGAGGCAGGATCTGCCCTTAACAAAGCTGAACTTGGTAGGATCCAGTGTCTGTAGGTCCCCAATATCTTTATTAATGAGGTCCATGATGATCCTTTCCATAGCTTTGCAGACCAAGCTAGTCAGGCTTATGGGGTGATAGTTTCCAGGATCCGTTGAGGCACCACCTTTGTGGAGAGGGACCACTGTTGCTGTACACCACTCTTTGGGTACATATCCTGTAGTAAGGCTGAGATTGAACAGTAGTTTTATGTTTGGGTTTAGCTCTTCTTGGAGTTCATGTAGGGCACAGGGTACCTCACCAAGAGGATCAAAGGGCTCAAACAGATGCTATATGCTGCCCGGTTAAAGAAACTCCAGCTCTACTCAGTGGCATACCGCCTGCTCAGAGGCGATCTGTGCCTGACGTATAAAGCCATGTCCAACCCGGAATTAATGGACATGCTGCACCTCAGAAAATCCAAATCCCATCGAGCTACGCGCTCGAGAGACTTGAACCTCAGCACTGAAATAAATAGGACATGCTGGAGGAACAGATTCATAACCCAGAGGCTCCCTTCACTCTAGAATAAAATCCCAGTCCAGGTTAGGCAGAGTCCCTCATTGACTCTCCTCAAGAGGAATCTTGATGAGTGGATGGGAGATCGTAGCTTTACCCCGGGTATCACTTCTGTGTCACTGTTAGACAGAGGCACAGTATACTAACCTCGAAAAAGGTCATAGCAAAATTAATTTAAAATGGGTGGCGAAAGCCAAACACACTCTGGCTAGGCTTATAAATGCCCTAGGGCAGATAGCCTAGTATGAACCTATGAACCTATGAACCTATATATATATAATCAATTATGTTGCTGTAAATTTTCATGATCATTTCTATTAACAGAAGTTTCTAATGTGATGGTACAAAATGTCGTCATGTGTATATTATACATACTTGAGTTTTTCCCCTTTTCCTACACTGAAAATGAGATATAACCCAGTTGAACATCTTGGCTATCAAAACATAAAAAACATTAACCAACTAAATAAATACATTTATTTCTATAGCACCATAATAGTACATTCCTAACTAAGTACCAGTCTCATTGCATTTGCATGAATGAATAGTAAGGGAGTGTCATAATAACCAGGGCCAAAGAGTGTCTCAGTGCTTTTTCAGAATTTCTTCAGATTATTGGCATATAGATACTGTTGTTCCACATGAAAGTTCTTTAATTGCATAGTATTTAATCTTTTCCTATGTTTCATGATTTGCTAAATATAATCAGACTGATTTCATGTTTGGATTGGTGGTATACAGGATAGGATTGATCTCTATGGGACATGATAGCCTTTACTTGAAGACTCATGCATGACAGGTTTTTGAGGTTAAAACTCTTTCTTCTTCTCTAGGAGGCCATATTTTTAAGACATTGAAAAAGGTTGCATCATGGTAATAGCATCCACTGGTATAATAGGTTATAGAAAATAAATGTACAAATTTGAACAAAACCACTAATATCACATTTTCTCATATTTCTCATATAGCAAAATCTTTGTATCTTATGGATTTTGATATGTTTCCATACAGCATACACTGTGTAGTGGTCAATAAGAGAATTAGACATGCTGCCAGTTTATATAATATTTTAGGGTCAGATTTCAAGAACTCAAACAAGAATACTTTCATTATTAGAAAGCATGTCTTTTCTAGTTGTTAGGATTATTAACTATGAGAGACAATAAACCTGAATGGAAGGATGACCTGGTTTAGGATTATTAACTATGAGAGATAATAAACTTGACTGGAAGGGTTATCTGATTCAACTGATAGGAGTTTACAGTCTACATTAAGGCCATTCATAATAATAAGTCTTGAAATTAAAAGAGAATGAGTGAGCGGCCTCTTCTGCAACCAATAGAACTACCCCCTGGGAATTGCATAAATAAGCAACTAGTAATAATTTTAACTTTCTGACTGATTTATCTCAAGGTTGAATCAGTTTGTGTATAATGCGGGACCTGCTTTCCAAATAAGAGCAAGTAAAATAAGGATTAGGCATGGACTACTAGGTGAAATGATAGTATATGAGTGATGGCAAAAGGTCTCCACAGCACCTCCTCAACACCACCATGTGCCCCCATCCTGGGTTACCTACACCATCCAGATTACTGAAAAGGCTCCTCTGCTAGAGTGGTGCCTTAGGTGGACACTTAGCTGGCCTATGCCTAAGGCCGGCCATACGAGTGAATTTAATTGTCCGTGTTGCAAGATGCAGAATAAAGTGAATGCGAGTGCTTTTAAAAGGGAAGTAGATGGATGGTATGCATAGAGAATTTATCATTATCAGGTGATAGTACAGCTGAAGTCTACTGTGTAGAGAAATGTAGATTAATATTTAAATCTATGCAGTCTTTAGTGAGGTGAGCATCTATAGGAAGCTATAGGCTGTCACTTTCATAACTATCTCCATATTTTACCACAGCACATAAAGCACTAGCTATTTGAACAAAAATAAAGTGTTGCTTATTCTTTCAGTGTCGACACCATCAGTAAAAACAAATAAATTAAGTATTCAGAGGACATAAAAACTTAGCTTCTGTAAAAACGTATTAAATAAATGAAAACTATACAGATTTGTCAGTAAAGGCAAATCTAAATTCATGAAGTAGTGGCAGATCAGTCTATAGGGAAATGCCAGGGATTTCCAGAGGGAATTAAATCAATAACCTGGCTGGCATAATACAATAAAATGATGCTATCTACTTAAATATAAAAAGACTAAACACTTCTGAGCCTATTAAGATTACTAGCAAGTCTGCTAATACTTTGTACAGCAGGTTAACCCTTCTATAGTATGCTTAACTCCATGGAATGATATGACTGCAGAAAACTGTGATTTATGACTAATTTTATTTCAACACAGCACCTGAGACAAAAGTAACTAAATGACTTAAAGAAACTGCTAACCCTGCTTAACTTTAGGATGATGACTTTCATTGAGCATGCGATACATTCTTTGCAGGTCCAGTAAAGCATACTATTAAGTTATCCTTGGGAACTTTCCATGATCTTTGGAAAATAACAAATTTCACTTGCTTACTAAAGCAGAAACAAAATAATAATAAAAATATACTGCTATAGGTGTATATCACTGCTCTTGCTTCTAGCCAAAGTTCAGGTGAAAACAGTTATATCGCAATTAAAGGCACATATTAAAGCTTGCAACCTGGGTGGCCACGGTGGTGCAGTGGTTAGCATTGTCACCTCACAACAAGAAGTTCTCTGGTTCGATCCTTGGCTGGGGTGCCTTCTGTGCGGAGTCTGCATGTCCTCCCTGTGGTCATGTGAGTTTCCTCTGGGTGCTCTGGTTTCATCCCAAAGACATGCTGCAGGTGGATTGGACACTCTAAATTGGTCCTAGGTGTGAGTGCATGTGTGTGTGTGCCTTCTGTGGAAGGTTGGGTGCCGGGCTGGCAACTTGACACTGTAAAACTCCACTGCCAATCATGAGCGGACAGGTGATCCGTTGTGGCGACCCCTAACCGGGAAAAGCCAAAAGAAGAAGAATTAAAGCTTGCAACCTCTTGAATTGGCAATAACATGATTATAGAAACAACTAAAGTACACACATGTGTGATATTAGTATTTAATAATGCCATAAGTACAATTTTGAATAATGGTGATGTTATGGCGATAGTCTTCATGAATTTATCAAAAGCCTTTGAACTGGTTAAGCATGACAAATTCTCAGATAGTTGGTTTTACATGACTGAGAAGGTCCACACTGGCATACATAATTCCAGCAATTAGGTCTCCAGGTCAGTCTCACTAACATATAAGCCGCGATGTTTGGTAAACAGAAAATTACTTAGTAAGCTGGATAGGAGCTGGAAAATCTTTTAGTTTAAAGGGAACATTCTGAAGCAGGTGCAGATCTTCAAGTGTATAAACAAGGCAATTCCTTACTTGGTTTTTGACTACTACAACACTCTCTGTTCTTGTCATTTGCTAGAGGATAGTAAATATGCTTTCAAATGAGGGTGGAAAGACTGACAAAAAGGGTCATGGTCTGTAGCTTAGAATATGATCTGCCAATAATTAAAAACTACCTCATCAGAAAAGGCTACAGATTACAGAAAACACGTTGTGCAGGTTTATCCCAGGTGTGCCAAAGAACCAGGATCACTGCATATTCCAGACCATACTCTTTGGATACCCATAATCAAGTGAGAAAAACTATTGATGTGCATACTGAAGCACATAATGACTGATCTTTACTAATGTAGCCTGCAACATAAGGTTGTGAATATCAAAACTGTGACTTCATGGTTAAGTCCTGCCATGATGAAACATCTGCATTCTCCAGTGAGTACCACTAGGCCAAATCCAGTGTTAATACATGGCACATAAATGGAATTTACTTTTGAATAATACCACTAATATAATTTTTGAAGGAAATGAAATTAGTACTTCGGACAGATGCTGCTTTCAGATTGCCAAGATCTGTAACCTAGTATTTAATCATTTTAAATGTGCATTCTTTTCTTCTCTGTATTTCTATCACATGTCTGAGGTCAGGGCAGATCAAGAATGTTCATTAACAATATTATGATAACTTATTTATTTATGTTTTGTTACCTCCTAAGAATGCCTAATACTGTAATTTTTTTGTGATTTTAATTATGTTTACATTATTTTATTTTATTTTGTTTTATTTTTTTATTTTATTTATTTTTTGTGATTGGGTCATGACTGAAAAAAGTTCTACAGATCCACTTCTCTTACCAGTAAAATAAATACAATTTCTTTCAGCCTGACTAGTAGTTTGATTGTCTTTCATACCTCTCTACCTCTTAGCACAAGAAATCTGGACAAAGCCTGATATAATGGAGGGACACAGGCCCAGCAATAGGGGCACACTTTAAATATTGCTTTTATAAACTTAGAAAGTTGATAAAATAACATAATTTGTGTTATCATGCACTTTCTGAAGGATATGAAGTCTGAAACTCAAATGCATGCCATTATTTAATGACTTTAATCCTTAGATCATCCCATTGATTTGTCAAAAAAGCAGTTTTTATGAAGAACAGGCCAAAAATATGAGGCAAAAATCTGTACAATTGAGAGGTATGCTGTCTTTCCAGGCCAAGAGCTATAGGATTGGTAAAAGTTGACATGAACCTTTGTAAAGACTCACCCGAGATTCTTGGCACCATTTCCTCTCTTCTGAAGTACACACTCTGCACTGGAAGCCAGTTGTGATTCACTATAACTGTGAGGCGGACTAGCACTAAATATTCTTGATGCCAAGAGGTCAGGTGTGCTCCAGAGCTAGATATGCTATTAGCATACAGATAGTATTCCTTGAAAGAACACCGGTATTTTAAATTTGGTAGACTGTTGAAGTTAGAAGCTGAAGTATATAGACAAAACAAAGGGCTATCATCTTAGAACTCTGGGCCTGCTTTATTATTTTTAGCTGCTCCTTTTCAAATAAAGTGGATGTCATTTTACAAAAGGATTACAATATTGTGAAATGCACATATTGCTTCCTCTGGAGTGATCATTGTTGCCCTGCTGTTAGATTTCTGCTCATTTATTGCCTTATTCAAGTCTTCTTTTGTCCCAAAGTACTAAATCAAATGTAATTATGTAGAACATGTATACATATTTCTACAAATACAGACTTCATAGAAACTTAAACCATTGCATACCATGAGTAAAATCAACCAAAATATTTTGTTAAACAGGAATCAACAAATGTTTCACTGAGGTTTCATATGAAGTGCTATTTTTAAACAAAACAACATTGAAAATGTTCCACTAAAGTTAGGGTATATAGTAGAACCAGCCACCTGTTTTTATTATTTAAATGGTGGGTCTATGCTTTAACAGTGTAACTAAAGGAAACTACTCATTTAACCCAGGAAAACAATGAGCATATAATAAATCCCTATAGATCCACAAATGTCAGTTGCAGAACCCCCAGATCAATATATACTAGGTGACAGATATAGGTAGTTTGAAATCCAGCAATGCAAATTTTATACCAGTCTAGACCCAGACATCAGACATGAAATGCAGAGACAGCATACTGTCACAACTAAAATCTCAAAGTAAGTGGCTCTTTCAATGTTATGTAAAAACTCAGGCATCATCACCATCATCATCAACCCCCTTTTTCCAGTTTCTACATGGGGTCGGGGTGCCGTGTCAACTGTCGACATTTCTCTCGATTCAATGCACTCTCCTACCTTTTGACAGTCATGCCTGACTGTTGCAGGCCTTCTCTCACACACTTCATCCAGCTCTTTAATGGATGTTCTTGTTTCCTCGTCTTGTCTGTCCCAAATCTTCTTCACCAGATTGTCTTCTTCTTTTCTGCACATGTGCCTGAACCACTGTAATCTGTTCTCTGTGTCCTTCTCTGCAATTGGCGCTACTGTGGCTTCTGATCTGATATCCTAATGTCTTCATCTGTCCCACAGTGTGCATCCTACTACCCATCTCAGGAACTTGATCTCCATCACCTCTGGCTCAACTGCTCTGCCTTTAAATCCAATACTCATTATATACAGCTCAATGCTACATTGAAATCGGGTCTAAATGACGCCATTTCTATTAACTCGGTGCTAAAAATAAGAGCAGCAAAACTATGAACTGTATATTTTAATTTGGTTTTATTATAGTTTTTGGTCTTTTGAATTTTCTTATTGATTTTTTTTAACTTATGATTTGGCTGATTTTTAATTTATGGTTTGTCTGATTATGTTTTGTTAAGCCTTCTGATAGGTTTAGGATTTCAATTGAATACTTGTTTTTAATTGTTGGCTCTATATAATGAGTATTGGATTAATACAAACTTTAGTTCTGAAGAAGTCCTAGTGAAGGATGAAAGTGCTTAACTAGTGATTTTCATTGTTCCAATGCATTCTGCACCTGCTTGTTTAACAGCTTGGAGCCTGGGTCAACATGGATTTTTTTATTTGTTTAATGAGATACTCTGCTTGACATGCAATGGGAGTCTATTCCACAGAAGGGGGAGTCTCTGGGACACAATTCTGTCCTGCCAACAAGACCTATTGATGTCAAAGACCTGGTTGAGGTAGCACATGTGGGTTACTCAGGTGGAGATTGACTTGCGGATATGCAGCAGTTCCATCAAGGTGGGGTCTGAGATTGCTTTGTATGCCAGACAGAGATCACCTCTGAGTCTGTATGTGACTGGGTAGAGGTACAGGTTTTTACCTATCTGTGTAGGGTAGATGATTGATGCCCTGGATTCTCCTGGTGGGAAACCTCTGTGGTCTCTCCAGCTGCTGCATGTGCTTTGTGAGATGCATGCTGAAAGGGGCATTGTACTCAGTAATGGGGTTTTATAAGGGAAGAATACAGGGATGTTATGACTCCCTTACCCCTGGATGAGATACCCTTCTTAATGAGGTGGGCCATGTAGAAAGCTTTCTGTACAACGGAGGCAATATGGTGGTCAAAAGTCAGTTTGCTGTCAGCCTAGGTGCCCAAGTTCTTCATGACTAACTGAGTGTTTAAGACCTTGTCATTAATGTGATAATTTGGGGGGATATCACTCTCCCCAAAGGTGATGATGATGATGATGATGCATTTTTTGGCATTCAGTTTGAGGCCATGTTTCTGGCACCAGTCATTTGTTTGGGTGAGACCCTCTTGGAGGATGTTCACATCACTAGGGGAATTGATGACAGCACCCAGCTTGCAGTCTTCTGCAGACTTGGTCAGCCATAGCGCACTGGTTTTGGCCTGAACCCCAAAAAAATATGCCAAACAAGACTGATCCCTGGGGTACAGCACTTATTATGGGTCTACTGCTTGAGGTGGCTTCCCCTATTTTGGCTAGGTGGGTTCTATCAGTGAGCCAGTTTGCTACCTATCTTGTACCATACAGATTGATGCCTAGTTGAGGGAGTTTATCTATTATACCCGAGTGGGGAATAGTGTGAAAGGCTTTGGCCAGGTCAAGGTAGGCAGCATGCATCGTCTTCCCCTCATCCATGGCTTTGATGACTGTGTCAAAGAAGTCGACCAAATTTAACAGGCATGACCTTCCCTTGACAAAACCAAACTGTATGGGATCAAGTGTTTGGAGGTTGCCAATGTACTTGTTAATACAATCTATAATAATCAGTTCCATGGCCTTGCAGATTAGGCTAGTTAGGCTGATTGGTCTATAATTTCCTGGATTGGAGGACACTCCACCTTTGTGCAAAGGGGTGACAGTGGCTATACTCTACTTGACTGGGATGAAGTCAGTACTCAGGCTTTGTTTGAATAGGGTGCCTAATGATGCTGCAAGTTCCTGCCTAAGTTCATGTAGGATGTAGCCTGGGATGTTATCTGATCCCATGGAGGCTGTATTTTTTGCCTTTGAGAAGGCCGTGATGACTTGTTCCCTAGAGATAAGGGAAGCGGGGCAGATGCAAGGGTTGCCCTGATTTGCTGATGGGGGACAGAAGGCTGATGTTTTTGCTGAACCTGTCTGCCAGCAGGCTGGCTATATCTATGGCGTTTGTGTATATGGTGTCCTTGACCACCAGTTCTGAGCAGATCTGAGTGTTCCCTTTGAGATTGTGGACATATGTGAAGAAGGCCTTGCTATTGTCTTTAGTAGATGTGGCCAGTTTGGACTCAAAGTTTGTTTTGGAGGATTTCACTAGTGCTCTTATTTGCACCTGCTCCTTCTTGGTCCTAGACAGCAGATTTTATTTCCATTTATTATAGAGTTTATTTATTGCAAATGTCCACCAGGCAGGTTTACTTTTCCTTGAGGAGGAGGATTTTGTCCTGTTGGGTATTTCATGCAGCTATATAAATGCTCATATAGTACTTTGGTGTAGGTTTGGACATTTGTGCCAGTTCCTATGGAGGGGGGGGGGGGCTGTGAAGCTGTTTATACTTTTCCTCAGGAGATTGTAATCAGCTTTGGAGAAGTTATTTTGTTTGACCCTAGCTAGGAATGGTCGGGGGAGATGGTGACTTTGAAAGTGACTGCTTTATGGTCGGATCTTACCAGGAGGAATGACACTGCAGGGATGCTGCAGTGGTTACTCATGTTGATTAATACCAAATCCAAAATATTATCATCTCTTGTGGGGGTGTTGACCAGCTGGTCTAAGGAATTTGCATTAACAAAATCAAGGAGTCTCTGGGCATTTGTGTTTTGGCATGAGTAGTTCTTCCAGTCTATTGCTGGATATTTAAAGTCGCCCAGGATCAGGGTAAAGGGTTGAATCTTGATAGATTTGAAGATGTCCAGATAGGTGGAGTGCGCATCTTGAGTCAAAATTGGAGGCCTGTAGCTAGCTATGATTTGAATAGGGGTTGTGATACCTCACCACTGGTCCACTAATCAAAGACCCTCAATCCTCACTACTGGCAACAGTGGGGGATGTACATTAGGAGGATGACAGGTATACACACAGTATTTCCAGATGCAGCTCTCTGCATCAAGTGCAATTTCCCTTAAGAGCACACAGAGAAAATAGTCAGTCCAGTGCTGGTTTCTCCCTCTTTCTCCAGATCCCCAGTAAGTCTCCCCACTGCTACAGTGGCCAAGCCAAAACCTCCAGCACCATAAAAAAAAATAAAATTGGTACCAGAAATGCACACCGCCAACTTATGGCTAGATATTTAATTAAACCAAGCAAGATATTGAGCGCTTTCATCTCATAAAAAAAGAGATCTCTTTTTTTATGAGATGAAAATGCTCAATATCTTGCTTGGTTTAATTAAATATCTAGCGCTAAGTTGGTGGTGTGAGTTTGTGGTACCAATTTTATTTTGTTTTATAGTTTCAATTGTTCTACAGTTTATTTGTGTTGTACCTCCAGCATCATCTCTGTCCAACAAGTGCTTTGTGTCCCTGCCCAACTATATGACACACACACTCTTTGAGGTTTGATTTATACATGCACACCCAGACACCTGGGAAAGGCTTGCACAGGTTTACTAGCTATGCCTCCTTTTACCCAGACTATAAGGTAGTTATCACTGCCACCAGCCAGCTCCTTATCAGCTACTTTAAAGCCCTTAACAAAGGGTGCCCAATCTTACTGTGTAATGTTACTATCGATGCAAATGGTAGTTTGACCAAGAGCAAGGCTATTAGGAGTGGCCTACACAGTGTCACCAAATAAATATGCAAGTACTCTCAGAACATAAATATGTTTCTACACAGATCAGCCACAATGAAAGGTTTAAATATATTTAATAATAAATAATAAAAGAACAAGAAAATACTCAGTATATACTTACAGTTACATCACATTTCAAAATCATAGGAACGATTTCAAATGGCATTGCAGGACAGTCTCAAATAAATAAAAACATCTAAGCTAAGCTTTGTTATATTCCTAATTGTATCAAAGAGAATTACTGTAGCCTAATAACTTACTTAAGAGCAAGCAAGGCAGATGTGATGAGTGGATCTTGATGTTGCCAGGTCAAAGACAAAATACAGAATTCAGTCTCTCACTAAGAGACTTCCCAAATTAATATTTCAAATATTACTGCTGGGATAGCTTGCAGAATGACACCATTTCTTGTTATCTGATTCTGCTCCAGGTGAAAACCCCCACTGATGTAGCTGATAGCATTTAGCATCAGCCTGTGATAATACATAGACAAGGGCTTTTATTAGATCTAAGGCAGATCCTGGAAGTCATAAAACAATAAACACTTCCAAGACAATACATAAAACTTCTAGTTCTAGACATTGTGTCTGTTACTGCACTAAAACTGAAAGATAACATCCTTTTATTACATGGCCATAAGGTAATTTAATTTCAGCTATTTTTTCTTATGTTAACCTCGTGTGTTCCAGTTTCCTTTGTTAAAATATATGCATCTAAACAGTTACAGTAGTGCAGGTACATTTCTGTTCTAATCCAGTAGGATATGCTGTGGTTACATCTTTAATCAGCACTTTGTAAAATACCTCTTCTGCACACGTCTGTACAAACCATCTTATATGACATACAGTTCTAATACATTTGAAACACTAGCATATGAATCATGTTGATATTCACAAATGACATATAATTATTTACTAAGTTCCAGATAGCTGGACTGGCAGTATCTCCTTTCATGACAGGGGTCTTGTCAACGATTAACTGCACCTGGAGTATCTCATGTTCATCATACTGTCTGACCAGCCTGAAGGTGTGTATCTCTTTAATATATATTGAAACTCCACCTCCTTTTGCTTTGCTGCCCATGGTTTGGGGTCTGAATGTTTGATAGGATGAGTAACCTAGTATGGCTGGGGTGCTCTACGCAGCTTTGAACCAGGTTTCTGTGACTGCACAAACTTCAACATTTTCCAGGGTTAAGAATTCTTGCAATGAGTGCAGTTTCATGTTTAGACTCTTAGTGTTTAGCAGCATGACCTTTAATTTGCATTTTGATGAAATTTTCATGTTGGTAGTTTTGACCTCATGGCATTGCCTAAAAAAAGTACTATGGGGGAGGCAAAAGCCTTTGCCAGAAGCCTGAAGCCCAAGGGAGACAGATGCAGGCCAACTCTGGCAAAGCATCATGGTCTATCTAGCATGTCTTCCTGGGCTGTCAGGTATTGGATCCCCTTAGAATGACACCAGAAACTAAGCCAATTGTTAAAGTCAATCATTTTCTGTTTGTATTGAGGCATCATTCTGGGTGATGGTAGAATACTGCTTAAGGCTAGGGACATACCTGCCTGGGACATATATTCAGGGAGCTCAATCATGTCTCTTTTCATATAGTCCAAGGAGGTGCATCTCATGTCATTCATGCCAACATGATCTATGACAGAGTCATAACAGTACCTGATGTTGAGAGACCTGAGTGCATGTGTGATATGGCAGATTCTGGCACCTGAAAAACAACTAACTGTGGCTTTATCCTTATCCTGCCTGGTGAGGGGCACATCTGTGTGCCCTATAATGGAGTGTCCTATGACTAATATGCTGAGTTTAGGGTTAGGCCTTATTAGCTGTGAGAATGAACTATGTCTGGTGTGTAGTGTGGTGGGCTATGGAGTTCACATGTGTTTTTGCCTCAGAGGTCTCTTTTGTTTGGGTATGTTTTTGTTGAGGACCTCCACATATGTGGGTGTGTGTTGTGTAGGTGTGGGTGGTGTTTGAGGTGTGGTGTTTGTGTTGACAACCTTCTCAGTGCCAGATATACTGGCTTGTGAGGTTGAGAGCATAGACTTTAGTTTCTTAATGTAATTGCATCTCTCACAAATTGTGTTCCTAGGTGGTAGTAGTAGAGTGTTGTCCATGTATATGTGGATGTTGCTACACTGTTGCAGGGTGCCCATATCAACTATACTTTTAGGACAAACTGTAGGAAACTGGCCATCCATATTTATTAGAATCTGAGGGAGAGAGGTCAGGGAGAACTAAGGGGGTAAAGAGTGGAAGGTCTAAGATGAGCACTACTAGCTGATCACACAAGTGATACTGAGGGAAAATTTGTTACTGGAGTACCTTGCAATGGGTTAAGAACAGTGCAATTGCAGTGTTTGATGCACAATGAAGCCCAAAGCAGCTTAAATGCTGGGTTTAAATACCACAAAAAATAGAAGATTCTAGTAACACAGAAATCTAGCCAATCCTGCTGGCCCC
Organism: Protopterus annectens; assembly: GCF_019279795.1. Taxonomy (NCBI): domain Eukaryota; kingdom Metazoa; phylum Chordata; order Ceratodontiformes; family Protopteridae; genus Protopterus; species Protopterus annectens. The sequence continues at coordinate 1,856,998,632 of NC_056737.1, forward strand.
TGCTTTCTTTACCAATCAGCTTGTGCCAGACAGAGTCCAGGCAGCCCTGCTACTCTCACTAGCAGGGAAGATAACCCCTACCAACACAAGACAGATGCCTGAAACACAGAAGGCAAACACAAGATGGCTGTCAGAAACACAAAGGCAAAAACAAACAGCTCTGGATGCAGCAAACCTGTGTCCGGACTATGCTACCCAATTTAAGGTTTAAAAACACAGTATAACTCACAGAAAAGCACAGATTAACCACTTACAGACAAAAACAAAACTCACAGTATGAAAAAAAACACATTTAAACAGTAATGAAATGCAGTAAAAAGCAATAAAATACAGTTAAACGGTAATGGAATGCAGTTAATCAGTAAATTGTTTAAAATAGTGCAGATGTGATAAATTAGCTATAAGGCACATATAAAAAAACAACAGACAAGTGCAAATGCAATAGAATAAGTGAAAATAAATGAAAAAAGCACATAGATTGGTCATGGAGCCTCAGGAATTTTGTAAAATTCCCAGAGATGATGCACCTCAGCGGAGCCTGGTTCAAACAAGGTTGCTTCTGTCCTTATTGCTCCTTGTTTTTTTCTGTCCTTATTGCCCCTTGTAATGTCTGATATCAAATAACATAGGTGCAAAGAATGGCCTCTCCCCAGCCTCATTAGATGTATCTCTTTACAATGACAGAGTTCCCATGTGAGTGACTCAGTCAAAGGCTCTATCGGCCTCAAGCTATATAACCTGTCTGGGTTTCCTTTTACATGTTTTAGTGTAATCCCATAGTAACCTTGAATCGGTTTGAATTGGAAATACCTTTTTTTCATTAAATATTTAATATGCATGTTGTTCTACAGGAACCCACCTAGCCTTTCACTGAGTATCTTCTCCAAAACTTTTCCATAACGCTAAAGTTAGACATATGGATGTGCTATTTTTTGAGGCAGTTCTAACTTCAAAATCTGGACAGCTACCATTGTTGTTTCTAAATGCAGCCCCCCCCCCAAGATTGCATGACATAATTTCTATCAAAGCTAAAAGTACAAAAAAAATCATAAGTACTAGTCAAGCACTTATTGGTTGGTGTTTTGTGATCACATGTGGTCGCAGTAATATTTAAACTCTACTATGTGTTGCTTTGTTTTGAAGAAGATTAGTAAATAGACAATAGCACTAACCAAACCTTATGAACCTTGTGAATCTTTCTAGGTTGGTTTTATTTTTTACTTTGTTTGATTCCAAGATTAGTGGCATTACGTGCATTTTTATTGCAGTCCTCCATTAATGTTTAAAATTCCCTTTCAACAACTCCCTAGGGTATGTGACTGTCTGTCAGATGCCTGACATTTATTCACTTTTGTCTCTCCTGAGTTGGTATTCTATTGTGAACATGAAAAGAGAGAATTCCCTGAAAGTTTCTGATTTTTCTCTTCTTTACTGTTCTCCTTTGTCCCCATGAACAGTCTCCGTAGCATTATCTTGACCTTCCATTCACTAAACATCAAAGTATTCTTTCTTTACTCTCTATTTCTTTCTGCTATGAGTTTGCCTAGATTTTACTTTTCTTTCCTTACTACCTTACTATCCTTATTTTACCTTTGTCATATTCCTGCTCATGCTCTTCTCTTCTTTGTGTGAACTGTCTGCTATACATCCTTGTTGAAATACATCAACTAATTTTTATTCTTTAAGTTTCTTTTCACATGGACAATTCTAATTAGCATGTGAGTACCAAAATGTATATGTTAACAATAAAAAAGACTTTACCCAGGTAGTAAAAGAGGAAGAAACAGAATCTGGTCAGAGTTTTGGACTTCCGGCATGGCGGAGACAGAGTACATTTTTGTGCTCCTCCTCCATGTAAGATTGTTATAAGTACACATTTCACCTCATAAATGAGAAGAAGCAGTGTTAAAATTGAAATTATAACTCTTCCATACATTTTAATTGCTCAAGGGCAGGAAAAAAGAACACTGTATTAAAGGAAAGGCAGAAACGTGAGGAACTGAGTGCTAAGACAGGGGGTGCAGGAACAATGGAATCGCAGCAGCTGGATCAGAATGATGAAAAGGTTACACTTAAAGATGTGTTTTGGGAATTGAAATCCATAAACTCTACATCAGACTCCCATATGAAAGAAAATAACATGATTATTGAAGAGGTAACTGCAGCTGTGAAATAGCATGTAGAGTTAATTCAGACCATTATCCAAGAGAAAGAGCCACTAAAAGTCAAGGCAGAAATAAACAAGGCTCAACAGACTGTGCTGGAGGCTGCATTAACTGAATTGGTGGACTGGACAGGGTGGAAAAACATCAGGATCTCAAGGATACCAGAAAATGTAGAGTGTTGAAGTTGTAAAGACTTGGTTTACTATCAAAAGGATGAAAATCACGTCCACGAATAGTGATTTCCACAACAAATAACATCGACTCAGGAATATGAAGTAGGTTATATGATTGACGCAACAACATCAACAGATTCTGTCAACCTTAAGGTGGAACTCTCCCATTCACATACATGCTGTAACTCCCTGCACATGTACGTCCTTCTAAACAGACGTACAAATGAACGTCGACATTCCGACAGTCGGTCCTACCATGTTACTGTAAACATTTTGATGGTAAACCGTAAAGACTTTGTTTTAAAAGCACTGGTGGAATGGGGAAAAATCCGTATAGAGCATGTCCATTGTACTGCTTAAGTCCCAGGAAGGGCTCCACACATAAAACCAAGATAGATAATTGTAAGATTCAGCACAGATGTTACCAAAGAAAGAATACTAAATGCCTCTGGAAACTGGCACTGCAACTTTTGATTGGATCGTCATGAGTCTTTGTGGATCAAGACTTTTTCCTGCTCATGAGAAGAAGGAGAGACACAGACATACCTATAAAAAGAATGGCAAGGGCATGGGGAATTAAGTTCAAAGTACTGTATCTGGGCATGATTCTATTATTCTTTACCCAGAAGAGTAAGAATATTTAACTCAGTAGAAGTGAAATAATGTTGGAGGAAATTAACAGTAAGGCAAGAGATGGTCAGAGAATCTGAAGAGAACTGTCTAGGAGAAGAGAAGGGTTCAACAAAAAGAGAAGACAGTCTATTACCCATTTTAAAGAACATCAGACATTATGAGAGATGCTCAGTGCCATCAGATACAAACAAGACAAGAAACATATGGGAGACCGAAAGAAAAGGAGAGGGGGGCAGCAATTTGTAAGTTTGGGGATGAAGACTGCAAACCCAAAAAATCTTGGACTATATTTCATTTATATGTGAAAACTGATAAATGGGACACTGAAAAAAAAAGAAGAAGAAAAGGATAGCAATGTATACATTTGGGGATGAAAACAGTGAACCCAATCAAATATGTTACTGAAGTATGAGGACTTAGTAATCACAAGAACAGGTAGGTGTTTGTTTCAATATCTACACTAATGTGCTATAAATGTAGAAAAAGGCAATTAGTGTTGTTTATAAAAGTATACAACTAGCACTTGATTTAGCATTTCCTTTATAAAATGAATAATAATATTTACTTTACAATATGGTGAACGATAAAAGGGGAGGTGGACTGCGCCTGTATGGGCTATAAAGCCATTCAGCAGATTCATTTTCTTTTGCTCGCGCTTTTTAGTAAACAATGCTAGTTGCAATGAATGCCTTGTTTATATTGGGGCTACAGCGCCTTTTTCTTCTGGACGTTAACAAAGATGTCTGATAGATTTGATACTATAGGTTGTCAATGGCTGACAGCTGTAAAGATGCATATGGCAGTTGCTTTTAACTGGGAGTGGGGTTCCTTCATAAGTAGCATCAGTGGAATCTCTCCAAATGAACATGGACTATTCCATTTGTTGACAGGGCTACATCACATATGCACAATACTCATATTAGCAAATGAGTAATGGGCATTCCTAATCAATTTTGGGATGTACAAAAGTATGTTGCAGATGTAGTGTTCTTAAAAATGTTGGATTTAGGAAAGACTGGAATTCAGGGCAACAACCTGAGTAGGAATAAAACTAAAAGCAAATGGCTGTAAACATGAATTTGTAGGGAAAGAGTGGGGGAGGTTAGTGAGGAGAGAAGGGAGGAGGAAGTTTGTGGAAATAAGATTTATATAAAACAAAGGTGGTTATACATGGAAGGGAAGAAAAAGGGTCTCAGGAAGAATGGGATGAAAGAATAAGAATAAAAAAATTCACAGGGTAAGAAACAAACATTTTGGTCTAGTTCAAGATGAGTCCCGGTAAAACAGGAGATTTACAACACTGGTTACTACCCCAGAGAGCTATATATAGTTAAAGGCTGTTGACATTATCTGACAGGGGAGAGAGACTTAGCTGACGAATGAGGAACATACCAAGACTAGGTTCTAAATAAAAGAGGACAATGGAAGGGTTTGAGCAGGAAATGAAGTGAATAACTAAAGGCAGAGAGGTAAATGAGCCTTGACTGATTACTTTAAATTGAACTGAAGTAGTAAATGGAGATTCTAAGGAATCAGAATGGAAACAGACACCGAGATGTTGGAATTAAATAAAGGGGAGGAGAGGCTCCATGGTGAATTGAGCTGAAAGTAAATAAAGACTAAATGTTATTATGTAGGGAATTCACATGGACAGAGGAGGAAGTGCATTCAATGGAAAGTGGAATGTGTGCTAATATATAAAGAAGTTAATAGTAAAAATGAGTCCCAGGGTGATTACAAGACTATATAAGTAACACATTACACAGAGGATGAATCAGGAAAATAGAACAGAAGACTTAAAACTCAGCAAAAAATAAAATGGCCTACACATAAGATACAAAAGCAGCAACAGAGAAAGGGGACACCTTGCAATAGATATAATTAAAGGGAGACATAACCAGATTAAGAAAGTGAATTAACTAAGAGAAAAAGAAGAGGAGAACAGAGGATAGTGAGAAAAGCCTTAGCAAACTCCATCTGAAATGAGCTCTCCATTTAAAGGCAGGAAAATGGATTGCTGAGGAGAGACTTTTTGAGCATGAAAATGCATTGCTGTCATCATGGAAATGCATTTTGTTGTATATAGTTATGGAATTTGGGGCAATAAAAGATGGGGTGTTAGGGAAGCCTATTAGTAAAAATAGTAACGGAAGAAAGGGTAAGAAGCTAGATAATGGATGAAGTAATAACATGAGAGATAAAGGGACAGGGACATAAAAGTGAGGAGATGACAACACATTTAAAATACAGGGAAATAAAACAAATGAGTTAAATGAACTGCATAGCACATACTAGATTATTAAAACTATGGTCATGGAGCATAAATGGAATTGTGTCGCCAATTAAGAGAGAGTGAATTTTTAACTGACATGAAGAGAAATAAGGAAGAGGTGTTGCCATAAGAGAAGACACACATGGAGGAAAAGGAACATTGGGTACTAGACAAAAGAGACAGGAGAGTGTTGGAACAGGATGCATACAAGGGAGTAAGGAGAAGAAAAATTGTGATTCCTGCTTCAAAAAAGCATCAGTTTGAGATACTCTCAAGCAGAGAGATGGCTGCTTAGCAATACTGAAAGGAAAACTGTGGTCGACATGGTTAATGCTGGCTTCTCTATAAATCCCACCATAAGAGAAGACAACAGATGTGAGAGGCACAATATAAAAAGTAATACAATTTCAAGAAAGGGCATCAATCATGGCAAGATATTAGAATATAATTTGGAAAAGCAGGGAGAGACGGGATCCCCAAAACTCCAGAAGAGAGTCAAAAGTAGAAAAAGATGCAGGATATATACTGAAAACTTTTGCGCTAGTGGACAGATGAACAGTAAAATGGAAGGAAGAGTAGGAGGAGTGGAATACACATACTTCAGCCTGCCTGGAAGAAATTATCAAGAATAGAGAAAATATTTGTTTTAAAGGAACAAATGAAGATAATTAAGGATTTAAATGTGAACCCAATTTTGTAGTCAGACCATGAGCCAGTTGAAGAAGCTTTGAATATATGACAGATGAGTAAACTTCCCAGACAATGGAAATTTCAGGTAGGTTGGCTAAAGTGAGAAGTTAAAAGAGTGACTACAGGAATGCTTGAAATCTTAATTAAAGAAGCTAAAGGAGATCAACCAGGACACACGAGAGGACTTGAAAGTAGCAATCCAGCAAGTAACAGTAGGAAAAGTCAAACAAATAAAAAATGAAATAAGAATAAAAAGAGTGGCTGTTTGTGATAATGTGGTAGCACTAGAATCAAAGAGCAGAGTAGCCACTAGGGAGGAAAGGAGGGAAATAAAAGAATTGTTGGCAAACATAAAATGATGAAAGAATATGGGAGGAAGGGGAGTTTTTTTTCAAGTGAATTACATCAATCACAGACACGAAGAGTGTTAGGAGCTCTGGCAGCAAGACTGAGGCCTCAAACAGTATAATGGGCAATATAACATATACAAAGGCAGTAAGAAACTCAAACCCCAGTGAGTGAGGAGTGAGATTTTACAGATATTAAGGGATTACTATAGAGAGCTTTACAAGAAAGAGATTAGAAAAAAAGGGAAACACCAGGAAGTGATGGCTTACTTATAGACATCTAGGAACATGTATCTCAAGAGGTAATTAAGGTATGAGTAAATTTTTTTAATGAGGTATGAAAGGGAGGCCCTGTCCAGAGTCTTGGAAAAAAATAAATAATCTTGGTATAGAGAAATAGAGGCAAAGATTCAACATGACCTGCCACATATAGACCTATTACTATATTAAATTATGATGATAACATTTTTATAGTGGTAATAGTAAAGATATTTGCAACAGTGGTAGGAGATGCTTGAAGGAGATCAGTCTACGTTTATAGAGGGTAGATGCACATGTGATAATATTATAAGAACATTATTAATAATCTAGAACTCAGAAAAAATAAAAGGAAACTGGATTTGTACTCCCTAGATGCCAAAAATGCTTTTGATAAAGTAGATTAGAACTACATGCAAGAGGTGCTTCTGACTTTTGCTTTCCCTACACAAGTCAGGAAAGATGTTGAAAACATGTGTAGAAGTCTAATAGTGCAAGCCAAAATATAGGGATACCTTTCAGAAGAATTAGATATCACTAAACGGATATGGCAAGGTTACCTCCTCCCCCTCAACTTTTTGAATTATATTTTGAACTATTAACTCAGAAAAGTAGGCAATCATCTACTGCAGGATATAGACAGGCAATCATCTACTGCAGGACATAGATGGGGAACAGAGAAGCTAAAAATCTCATTATATGCAGATGATGTGATACTATCCATAAATAGACCAGATAAAGACAGATGGCTATTAACAGATACACTGCAGAAATGTGGTAAGTTTTCTGGGCACAGAATAAATAAGGTGTTGTGATGTGAGGTAGTGCCAGCTGTGCCAGAGAGATTAGGGAAGTGCATATGTGACATATGCTAGCATAACTAGCTAAAATTTTGTAAAGAATAATATGTCATTTGAATATCAAACTGTTTTATATAGATGCTTGTGTTAAAAATGTATCAACAGTGGATCCTGCTTGACAGAAAAGAAATATACATCTATATCACAGTGTATTGTTGTACCTGATGAAATGCATATATTTTAAAAAAGAATACTGGAAGGTAAGGTGTTAAGCTAGGCCAGATAACCGTTCTGCATCTCTCTGAGATGCACTCTCTTTTTGGACCTGACAAAAGACATTTATCCACCTTCATTATGCCATGTATTAGTAAATAACTAGGGAACAGTGAATCTTCAGTCAGTTAGGAAAATACAATGACATTAGTTAAATTTTTTTTTTGTATCTGTCTGAGTCCTTCCATCTGTGTTGTTTTTTATATTTCCTGTAACTGACACTGTGGTGTTTATTGTAAATAGAATTTCATATTTTCATGTTTTTTTATTGTTTATTAATAAATATACCTAAACCTTTCACTGCAGCCTGCCTTTTAGAAAATATTTAACCTTTGGGAGTACTGCCTAGTTTAACAGCACAGTGGTGCAGTGGTAGCATTATCACCTCACAGCAAGAAGTTTTCCATTTTGATTCTCAGCTGGAGTGCCTTGTTTCTGGAGTCTGCATGTCCTCCCTGCATTCATGTGGGTTTCCTCTGGGTGCTCCAGTTTCCTCCCACATTTCAAAGACATGCATCTAGAGTATTTCTCCCCAGGTCTCCTCTGAAAATTGGCTTCGCTCCAAGTCAGACTTTCATGGTAAACAAATGTTAAATAAATAAGTGAAACACTACCGTTTGTATAAGTATTAATTTTACTAAGTGTAATAGTGGGCCTTTCTAAGAGCCTTAAAGTAGCTGGCTTCAAGTGTTCTGGTGGCAGTAAATCTACCTTTAGTCTGGGTGGAGGTGTCAGAGCGGGTAAGCTGTGCCAAGTGCCAGTTTTTTCCAGGTGTTTCTGTGTAAAAATCCAAATCTCAAAGAGTGTGTGTGTGATAGCTACTTTGAACAGGGACACTGAGACCAATGATTTCATAGAGAGAGTGGCGGAGGACCTGGGTTGGAACACCCAGCTAAGGACTCAACTCTATAGTGGTCAGTGGGAAGTCTTATTTGGGGCCTGGAGAGAAAGCCCAACCACAAGACTAGAGTCTACATTCCCTGTGTTTGCTTAAAGGAAATTGTACTTGGTGGAGAGGATTGTAATTGTGTGTGTGTGTGTGTGTGTGTGTGTGTGTGTGTGTGTGTGTGTGTGTGTGTGTGTATCTTTTTTTTTTTTTTACAGTGAACGTTCCCCACCAGTGTCAGTGTTGAAGCTTGAGGCTCCTTGATCACTGTCCCAGAGTAGGGACATCACATAAGTATAAGATGAAAGCAATAGGGATAAATGAAGTAAGGGATAAGCTGATAGAAGAAACTCACCCAGACTACTGGTAAGATAAAGAAATAAGATATACAGTAAATAAGACTACAAAAGGTATATTAGGCATCCAGAGTTAGAACATTTAATCTGACCTGGGACATGATTAGTACCAATTAAAAAAATGCAAGGTATTACATCTGGATCTGGAGCATAGAGTGCAGGTGCTGCAGTGGTATGTAATTTCACACATTCTATATTTGTGAAAATCTTTTTTGGAATATATCCTGATTAAACTGAAGAGCTGGATGAAAGATTTTCTTGAGGCCAGGGAAGGAGGCAGGCCAAGACTAAATTTGTAGAAAATAGTATCTTTCCCCTTAACACTCCCCTTCCAAAAATCAAGTTACCTCCATTTCTTTCCACCACCCCAAATGAAAAATCTAAGCATCTCTTGATCAAACTGTTCCCCCTCCATAGATCTCTACTTCTGTCAGGTGATATACACCCTAACCCGGGTCCCTGTACAATAACTCCAGTATAAATATAGACCCCCCCCAAACCCTTCCAACCACACTTCTTCAAAAAAACAGATATCCCTCTACTCTCTGAATCTTAGAAGCGTCCTTAACAAGGTTAGTGAGTTATATGCCTGGAATTCACTAACAAGGTTAATGGATTCCATGGCTGAATGGCAAATTACACCCCTGACATAATCACCCTAACAGAAACATGGTTGAAACTGCACAACCAAGACAAATATATCCTCCCACCTGGTTATAATATCCTTAGACTTGATAAACAAAAGAAAAAGGGTGGTGGAGTGGTCATTGTCTATTCTGACCATCTCACTCTTCTAAGACCAGATAAACCTACTCCCTCCTTCTCACCAGCTGAACTCCTAATGGCCAACTTTACACTCAACAACTATACCACTATTACTGTTGTAGCTATCTATATTCCCCCAGGAAACAACATTACCATCTTGGAAAATATTCTCTCCCACCTTTCTGAGACCATCCATAATGAAACCATTTTCCGTGGGGACATAAATGTAGACTAGCATTCTCTTCAGGCACCCAACCCAACTTTTTTTATCAAACTGCATGGCTTTGAGAAACTCATCTCTATACCCACACATACCAACAAATCCCAGCTCCCTAGCTCTCTCCTGGATTGGATATTAGTCTCTCACCCCCTAAAATACCATTCTACTGAGACCCTACTAAATGCCATCAGTGATCACTCCCCCATAAGAGTCATTAGGCATAGGGAGAATTAGTTATCACCTCACCACGCCCCACAAGTACATTACCTCCCGTAAACTTTCCACTTTCTGTCCAGAGACCTTCAAAGACCATCACTCTTGGATTAACTGGTCACATCTAACTACTCTCCCCCTTGATGAAGCTGTCCATTCTTTTAACTCTACCTTCCTAAACATCCTAAACTCTCTTGCTCCTCTCTGCACAGTCAGAATAAAATCTAATATATCCCCCTGGATAACTAATTCTCCTCATACCCTAATGAAAAACAGGATGTAGAAATTATTGATAAAAACCAAGATCCCTACTCATTTACAAAATTATAATGAACTCAGACACCTGGTCAAAAAACATATCCATAAAGACAAAAAGGACTTCTACACCAACCCCCTCTACCCAAAGGGCTGACCCAAAAAAATTCTGGAACTCTATCAATCTCATTCTGCACACTGGCAACCCTTCCCCTCATAAACCTGGCCAAACAACACTCCAGAAGAAACTGCTGCAATTTTCAACACTTACTTTATTGAATCTATAACCAAGATACTTAACTCATTCCCCCTACAAATGATGTTATTTATTTTATTTTAACATGTGTTATTTTAACATTTGTTAACTGGGAAAGTCTGACTTGGAACAAAGCCAATTTTCAGCGGAGGCCCGGGGAGAAGGGCTCCAGATGCATGTCTTTGTAATGCGGGAGGAAACCGGAGCACCTGGAGGAAACCCACACGAATGCAGGGAGGACATGCAGACTCCACACAGAAGATACCCCAGCTGGGAATCGAACCAGAGAACCTCTTGCTGTGAGGTGACAATGCTACTGCTGCACCACTGCGCCGTCCAATGTGCAAGCAGCTTCTCAAATTCTACTTCTTCACCAAATCCCTCCAGCCCTTTTACCCTCAAAACAGTACCTACAAACTATATAATATCTTTACTCTCAAAACTGAAACCATTCCTTCCTTCTGTAGACAATCTACCCTCCTGTTTCCTGCAAATTGTAGCTGAACCATTAGCTCTCCCTGTATCAATCTTAACCAATCGCTCCATCTCTGAATCGCAAGTCCCCTCTCTATGGAAAAAATTTTACACCCTGCCTATACATAAATAAGGTAACTCCACCGATATCTCTAATTTCAGGTCAATTGCAATCTTGTCCCCTCTCTCAGAAATTTTGGAAAAATGTATCCATAAACAAGTTGTGCAATACTTACTTCAGGAAAACCTACTTACACCCGCACAACATGGCTTTCACCTCAAACATAGCACCACAACTGCATTAATATCTTTCATAAACACCATATCTCTTGCTCGAGACAACAATAAACTGGTCTCCTGTTTATTCCTAGATCTCTCCAAGGCCTTTGACACGGTGTCCCACCCTCTTCTTCTGGCTAAATTGTCCAACCTTAATTTCTCATCTTCTTCTATTTCCTGGTTTTCCAGCTTCCTCTCTGACTGACTGCAATCTGTCAAATGGCTCTCTGCTCTATCCCCTCCCCTCCCAGTAATGATGGGAGTCCCTCATGGATCTATCCTAGGTCCACTACTTTTCAATATTTTCACTAATTTACTACATACCTCCCATCCACAGTCATCCCTTATTCAATCTGCTGATGACTCTACAGTTATCACCATCTCTGACACTCCCTCTGACCTTCACTCTCATACCCAACCATCCTTTTCCTCCATTGAATCCTGGCTCTGTGACAACAAACTAATCCTCAACCCTAAGAAAACTAAGCTCTTATTCTTTCTCCCCAAATACCTCTCTAATCTTAAATCTACCTTTACTATTCTCTCTAGCAGCAACAATCTATCACTGTTGAACCAAGCACAAAACTGTTAGGTGTCACAATCGATGACCAACTTAAGTTTGATTTACATGTGTCTAATTCTATTAAAAAGACACATCTAAAAATGGGACTCCTTTACTGCAACAAAAAGTACTTAACTTCCAAGGCAAACATTACTCTCTCACATGCATACCTCCTTCCTAGTCTACTGTTTAGCTGTCAAATCTTTACTAGTCTGAACTCCTCACTCCTAAACAAACTCAAATCTGCCTACAATAAGGTGGCTAAATTTGTTGCTAAACATACTTACCGGTATCACCACTGTCTTTCCCTAAAACAATTAGACTGGCTGGAATTACCCCACCAGATCCTTCTACCTCAACTACAGATTATTCACTCAATCCTTTACCAGCACTCTTTCTGTCCTAGCCTTACTCCTATTATCTCTAAATATTCCCCCACTAGACCTCTCCGCAGCTCTGACCAAGATCTGCTACAAATATATTAACCTAAGACAAAAACTGGTTGCACTCTCTACAGTTATAACCCCATTATTTCCTGGAACAAACTTCCTTTAGAAATTAGATCCCTTAAACACCCTTATCAATTCAAAATAGCCTTTAGAGAATATCTGAAAACAATCTGGTCATGCCACTGCACTCATTCTACCTGAGGCACTTTCCTATGCATCTATGATTCCTATTTACCTCCTCCTCTCCCACTTTTACTCTCTCCCTGTATAACTTCTCACCTCCCCTTTTTTTCTAGCATAATCTCACTACCCCTTTCCCGGAACAACCTACAATCTATTTTTAGCCTTTCTACCTCCTTTTACTCATCCTTCTTCTTCCCCAACTATGCCCCTATACTCTCTCCCATATTGAAACCTCACTAGCCTTAATGTCTTACAAATTTTGTGTGCATGGATATTGAACTACTCATGTATATCACTTGTATTGGTTTAATGCTATACCCTTAGTTATTCTCATTATCATCTACCATTGTAGAACTATACTCATATTGTATGTAGTAGGTGAATGCTTATTGACTTTGTATCAAATTCGTATTGTCTTATGGTATTAAATTGTATATTACTGTGGAGCTTTTCTCCCAGGGTCTCCACTGAAAATGAGCCACCAAGCTCAATCGGACTAACCCGGTCAACAACTGTAAAATAAATAAATAAATAAATAAATAAATAAATAAATAAATAGCCAAATAAGCATGGAGGTCTGGGAGTGCCAGATCCTGAAAACTATTTACAAGCAGTACAATGCATGCTATTATTTAAAAGCTTAGATTGAGGGAGGCCAAGTAAGTGGGGTAGAATGCTACAAGAAGGAGCAAAATGGAGAGGTCCATGTTGATATATTTAAAGCCCTGTGGGGAAGAGAGGTTAAAAAATTAATATACAAATTTTGGATCAACTGGGGGCAGTGATGAGATGGTTTGTTTAAGAAAGGGTATAAGGAATTAAAAAAAAAAACATATTACTGACTGGCACAGAAGCAGAGAATGGACTAAGTGGGACTGTGGCAAGGAACCGGAGGAAAAAAAAGACCAAGATAAAATACTGGCATATTTATGTTGGAGCACAGGTTCTTAGTGGGTGGGTGTGGGGGGGGGGGGTAAACAAGGCTACAGTTTGATGTTGGACCAGGAACCACATTATAATATGTTAGTGCAGGAAGATGCAAACTTGCACTGAGCTAAAGCTAAGCACGGATAGTGGCCCAAATTCAAACACTGGATAGTAGAATAGATACTAAAATGATTAGTTAATAAAGGATTAATCTCATCCTTGCCTGAAGTGGTTAGGAAATTAAAGAGGTGAAAAGCTACAACAATGACGGGAAAGTGGGCAGAAACCTTGAATATAGTTGAGGAAGAACAATGGATAAAATTGTGAAAAATAATGTGGAGTTCTTTAAAGCTAAGGAAATTTAGGGTATTTGTGTGGCAGTACATTTACTCATTGGATAGGTTGGGAAGGATGTATCCAGGTTATAACATTAGTTGTTGGAGATGTAAACGCGGAGTAGTAAGAGAATTGATGCACATATTCTGGGAAAGCCCACTGCTTAAAAAGTTCATGACAGCGCTGGATAAAATAATAAAAGCCATAGATAGGGAAAATAAAGAGCTAATTAAAGATCACTATTTTATGGGAGGATATAAACTAGGAAGAGAAGAAGGAGTAAGAACAATTTACTGGGGTGACGTTAATAGCTACTAAGAAGATAATCACCAGATTATGGAAAAAGAGGGGGAGTCTGAGGTGCTATAGTTATTGAAAGCTGTGGAATAATACAGACAATGGGAGGGCAAATGCAGTAACAGGAAAGAAAAGTAAAGGCATCTGTGATGTCTCCTGTCTGGGCCAGTAATCAAGGAGCCTGAATCCTCACTACTGATACTGGAAAGGGATGTTTACTTTTAACAGAATGGATACGCCCAGTATTTCTAAATGTAGCTCTCTGCATCAAGCACAGTTTCCTTTAAGAGCACACAGGGAATTCACTCAGCCCTGGGTCAGGGTTTCTCTCTCCCCAAGTCCCCAGTAATGCTCTCCACTGGCACGGCTGCAGAGTTAAGTCCTCTGGCAAGTGCCCAAGCCAAGTCCTGCACTACTCTCTCTGTGAAACCAGTGCTTCATGTCCCTGCTCCAAGTAGCTGATACAGACAATCTTTGAGATTTGATTTATACACACACACACCCACCCCCCCCCCCCCCCACACACACACACATACACACACACCTGGGAAAGCTTGGAACATGTTTATTAGTTATGCCCCCTTCTGCCCAGGCTATAAGATGTATACTACCACCAGACACTCCCAAGACAGCAACTCTATGGCTCTTACAAGGGTACACAATTATACTGAGTGAAATTAATATTAATATGAACTGAAGTTTGACCAATGCAGTAAGGCTTTCAGGTGTAGTCACAGAGTCACCAAACAGATACGAGTACTCTGAAAGGTTAAAATAATCTGTAGAGGACCAGCCACAATTAAAAGTTTAAATATCTTTAATAATAAAATAACACGAAAATATGAAATATCTATTTACAATAAACACCAGAGTTTCAATCGCAGGAAATATTAAAATAACACAGACAAAGAGATTCACACTGATACAGAAAAAAAAAGTACTTAACTAATCTCACTATATTTCCTGACTAATCTAAAGAGTTACTATTCACTTGTCCCTTACTAATGCAAGGGAAGATGAAGTGGGTTAGAGATCCTTCTATGTCAGGTTCCAAGAAATAGACTGCCCGGGACTTCAGTCTCACCTAGTATTAAACATTATTTTAGTGATGGATTCCAGAATGACATCACATACATTTGGTCATCTGACTCCTTATTCCCATGCAACCCCTTATTGCTAGAAATTGCCTGGATTTAGCACCTATGTATCAATAATATACACACACACACAGAGCCCTGCTAAGTTCTGCTACACTCCTAGAAGTCATAAAACCATAAAATACCTCCACTCTTCCTACAGGAGCTAATAAACTATACTTCTTAAAGACACTGCATCTCTGGCTTCATTCAAAACTGTGAGATAACTTCTTTATGGCCTAGGCCCAGTAATTTATTTTCTTACTATTTTTAAAGTTTGAGATTAACTGCTTCTCTTCCAGTATCCTGTCTTAAAACATATACATTTAAAGAGTTACAATAATGCATGCACATTTCTTGTTCTGTCCAGCAGGGTACACTGTTGGTATATTTTAACACAAGTAGCTTTACAAATACATTTTTCAACACAAGCATCTGTATAAATCAGTTTGATATACAAATTACATATAATTCTGTACAAAATTCCAGCTAGCTGTGCTGGCATAAGTTGCATATCAACTGCCCTACTTCTTCTGGCATAGCTGGCAACACATCACATTGTCACAGCATCAAACGGGAAATATGGCAAGAATATATCTATGGATGTTTTTGCTAAGGTTTGATGGAGGTGATATGCTTCTAGAGGTTCAAAGAAGAGAGGAATGTACATTGTAAATATAGTTTATAGTTATAAAGTCTATGTTAATAGATTATGGATCCAGTCTTGATATTACTTTGTTTGCTTGATGGAGGATAATGTCACATTAAAATTGCAAAAATGTGAACACTGATTTTAGTATAACTGGAGATGAATATACAAAAAGTTATGTTATATGGGTCTTGCCATCAGTGACTGTAACTTGCACCATGCATGAGGGCTGCTGGCATATATAAAAAGTGAATGCTAATAAAGACATTAAGATTCATAAAAAGAAAAAAAAAGTAAAGAATAAGCTCAAATTAAAAAAAAATCTGGTCAGACTTTTAAACTCATTTTTGTCAGCATAACACTGACCACACGAGTAAAGGATGGCTTTATGCAACAGGTATCTGTAGGCATCTGTAGGTAGCATAACAAGTAAAATTGAAAAACAAGTTTGTTCCAAGTTGTAGAGGGAGGGCAACCTAGAGAAGGAAAAGAAAGTGAGAGGGGTACCTACTCACGCTTAGCTACAGGGAGAGCAATTGAAAAGAGTCTTAATGATATTCCTGTTCAGTCAAAACATAGGTACACTAGACAAAAGAAATAAGTTCTTATGCATCAAGTTTTTAATGAAAAGCAGCAAGCAAATGTAAGTAAGAAGAAAATAGCATCTGATACTATGAACTGTTTTAAATAGAAGAGTTACACATGGAGATCTTAGTGTGCATATACTGATAAGAGAAGTAGTGCCTCTTACCTTCTGAGAACCTGACACTGGGGAAATTCCAATGGGAAGACAACACTTTAAGGAGAATTATGGATGGCGTAACTAAAGTTTTAGGAGCCAAAGCTAAACAAAAGGTTTCTACTTTCTACCTATACTTCAGATTAAAAAGTGATTTATTACAGCAAACACAGAGAAGAAATAGCATATCAACTGTTCATTTCCAAACTGTCTAGAAAACTAGTTATGATATTAGCACATAACCACGTACTGGGGGGACCTAGGAACAGACAACACTAAAATCAGGGTTCTAGCAATGTTTTACTGACCAGAAATAATGACGGGTATTAAGAATTTCTGCACTGGGTTCCCAGAATCCCAGAAGACAACCCCTCAACCACGCTTCAAATACCACTAAATTGATGCCTATTGCTGTAATCCCATGTAAGTCAATAGCCATAGATAAGCTGTTTACTAAAAATCCAACAATGGGTTTCAGAGCATTTTGGTTATTTTACACTATGCTATCAAGTATGTTGAATCTTTTTCTGGCTTAAGTCTATAGCTAAGTCTACAGCTAAGAGGTTTTGTTTTATTATTTTCTAGAGCAGGGATACCTAGGGAAATATTTACCAACCAGAGCAGACCATTTATGTCAAGAGGAATGCAAAGACTATACCAGTGGTTTAAGGTCAGGTAGTTAAATACCTCAGTGTACCACTCCTAAATGGATGTTTTTTTTTGAATGTTTTAGCAGAGACTGAAATCTATGTTGAGAAAAGTAATTGTTGAAGATGGTAAAAATTGGACAACTTAATACCATGCTTCCTGTTTCCAATTACAGAAATGCCATACATTTCAACATGGTTTTGTTGTTCTGAATTATTAAATGGCAGACACCATTGTGGACTATTGGACATTGCAAGAGAAACTTGGGAAGAGAGGGAAAAACACGTTTAAAGATACCACAGATTACTGTATTAATTTACAGTATAGGATGAGTGTAGTAATGCTGTCATATGAGAACACATGTAAGGAGCTCATGCATCACAGATTTGTACTAGTCTAACTGCCCTTTCAGGCTATTTTAAACCTAGCCAATTACTAGATGTGAGAATCAAACCCTGGACTTTGCATCTGTAAAGTAAACACCTTAACCATTATGCTAACCTCCCACCAAAATGTTTTTTTAAATGTGAACCATCTGAGCGCACACACACACACACACACACACACACACACACACACACACACACACACACACACACACACACACACACACACACACACACCAGTGAGATTATAAACCCTACATAACTACGCACACACATTATAACAGGAATGCGAGGGCCAGAGAATTCAAAATTGGAGACGGAGTATCACTTTTGGTCCCTTCCATCAAAAACACATTTTTGGCTAAATGACAGACTCCATTTGAAGTAGCAGAAACATTAAATGACACAGGCTGCAGGGTTAAACAGACTGGTAAGAGAATGTCATAATAGATATACCATATTAATGTCATCAGATCATGGTAAAAAAACAGCCCTCTGTAGTTAACTTAATGGTGTAAACTAAATAGGTCTGTTGAAGAAAGAAAACTGACTAATTTTCATACAAGTCAGATAGACGGCACACTATATAAATCACAGAAACAGGGAAAAAAAAGTATCTGTTGAAAAATAAAACAGTATTTCCAAAAGTACCTGGCATACAGACTTGATCCAGCATCGTGTTGTCACTATTCCTGGGAAAAGTTTAACTTAAAAACTTAAGGAATATCAGAATCAAGTAAAGGGATTTGGGGGGTTAGCTAGGTACTACTAAAAATTTAAACTTCACTTTGCCTCAATAGTTTGCCCTCTTACAGACTTAACACAGAGATGATATCTCTAAAGTTTAAATAAACATGAGAGACAGATAACACCTTTGATCAGGTAAACAGAATTCCGTGTTTGAAATCAGAACATACCCTTGATTTTCAGGATTTCAGCAGGCCATTTACAGTTTATACCAAAGCATCAGAAGCTGGCCAAATGGTAGTTTTATCACTGACCATTAGTGGAGAACAACCTATATGTTTTTGGAGTAGGAAATGGATTAGAACTGAATGAAAGTATTCCACCATTAAGAGAGAATACTTGACAATTAAGTTGGCATTGTACCCACTATAATGTTGTCTTCTTGGTAGAGGATTTATGCTTGTCATTGACCATGATTCACTCTTATGGTTAAGCAGGCAACAGGATGGAAATAAACTGTGTGGATAGGCACTTTCACTACAGCCCATGAGATTTAGAGGGGAGCACAGACTGGGTATGATCCATCAAAGAAAGTGGTGTATCTAGACTCACAGCACATTTACTGGGCATTATTTCAAGCTGGGAGGCATATAATATTAGTGCTGGTGGTTCCTGCTAAAAGAGTGTCTAAATGATATGAAGGCTGTTGCTTGAACACAATGATAAAATAAGTATATCTGCATCATTGTATTAGCCAGAAAGCTCAATGAATTAATGACACCTGACAAGTGCAATACAAAGGAAGGGGGTCTGACATTACAGATTCAAAGAAGCTGACTTCTTATGAAGTGAGCTGGTAAGGAATAAGAATTCTGAAAGTTTTATCTCTAGTAAAGAAAGGACATTCACTTAGCATTTAATAGAGTCCTGGTCAGCTTTCTAAAAGGAATCCAGTGGAAAATGGAAGAAAAGATTCTGCAAGCATCTTTATGCTGTGGCCATAATTCAAGCCTCTTGCTGAAGCACACAAGAATAACTGGACTTTTATGTAAGAGTAACTGTTAGCCTTTATTATGTGAGGACTATTGGATGATGATACAAAATGTGCTGTGAAACAGACAAATTGCTTCTTTTTCAGTTTTACTTCAGAAAAAAATGTTGGTTTAGTGCAAACACTTACTGCTAAAACTTCAGTTAATTGTTTTGAAAATTGTCATAGGATCATAGGATCACAAAATAAATAGACAGCACTATGGTAAACTGCTTCAGAGAACAAACAATAAACTAAAACAAAAAAGCTCTGAAAATGCAGACACGCTGAACGTATAGTAACTTTTATTCAATTCACAGAGCAGCTTTCTGTCTAACCCTTCCTCAGTGTGTTCATACAATAGTAAAAATTCAAACCATATTTAAACAATAAAATCATGTGATACAGCCAATTAATTACCTAATAATTCAATTATGTATAAAAAAGCTTAAATAGTGTCATCCATAAGACAATATAATAAAATACAATACTATTTTTGTAAAATATATAGAATATATACACAAAATATTAGGACATATGCAGACCATAAACAATAAAATTTCTAGCAACTATTTCAACAACATTTGTTTCCTTCTTAATATTGGTTACAAATTTACTGCTGTATTCAACCCCAGTGTGTTGTCGGTTTCCAAACGTAAAATCCATTCATATTCACATATTTCAAGTATATTATTTATGTCTCCTCCCCTTATGTTTTTATTCTTTTGACTAATCACCTTAAACACAAACCTATAGTCAATCCGTTTATCTCTGATATGCTTTGCCAGAGCATTGCTAAGCACTTCCCTCCGTATATCTAATTTATTCTCTGTAATGCTATCTTTGAGCTTTCTAGTACTTTTCCCTACATAAAATGCTAAGCATTTTGTGCACGAAGCCATATATACTATATTAACTGTGTTACTTGTTGCAAAGACATTAAATGTAAATCCCCTCTTGGTTATTGGATGTACAGACATTTTATTCTTATCTATGTCATCACAACATTTATAATTATAACATGGTGGGTCCCTCTCATATTTATTCCACTTATTTTCTGTTGTCTGCTATAAGATATGTCTTTATAACAAAGACGTTGTTTCAAATTAGAGCATTTCTTATATGAAAAACTGGGTCTATCTCCCACTAGCCTACTTATCTCAGGCATAGTTTTTAATATATCCCAGTTCTTTGTGATGATATTTTTAACCAGGAAGCAACGTGGTGCATGTACGGCAACTGCACGGCTGTGAAGTTAGCACAACAAAAACACAAATGGCTACATTTGTGTTTTTGATGTGCTAACTTCACAGCCATGCAGTTGCCGTATGTGCACCACGTTGCTTCCTGTTTCTCCCCCCCCCCCTTGGTGCTGTCGGCGTTTGGTGGTTTCCCTCCTTGCGAGTGGTATATTTATTTATTTTTTATATATTTTGGCAGTTTTTTGGTCACTTTTGGTCGCTGGACATGGTTTAATTTGCCTTGTTGATTTATTTTATACATCACATTGTTTTTTGTGAAGGTTCTTTGGATTTTGTTTTCGAGGCATCTTGATGTCAGTTGATCTACAAGCAAGTACATGGGACTAGGTGATTGGATTCACTGACTGTTTTTTCCGTTCTTGTTCAGAACAGGTTCTGAATGGTTAAACTTTGGACATTTAATAATGTTCATTATAACTTGGATTTGGCGATTTGGCATTTTGGATTACAGTCAGTATTTTCATCTTGGGAAGCAGTTGGACTGTGCAAGGGGTCGTAAGTCTATGTGCTTCGATATTTACCCATTATCAACTACAGGTGACTATGCCATTCCATCCTCTGACTGGTTTTCTTGTCTACTTTTAGACAAGGGTTCTAATGGTCAAATTCCATGTTATAGATATTTCTTATTATGTTTTGAGACTTTAAATTGATTTTCTGGACATTTTTTTGATCACCGTCTGTATACAGTTGGGTTGTGGAAAGAGTCTAAAGTCTATGTGCTTCATCACTTACTATTTCCTCCTTGTAATACTGGAGGAATTTGGTCATTCCCATTAGGGCTTTTGTTATTACTTCTTTTTTATGAGACACTCACAGTAATTTTTTTGTTGTGATCTATGGACTTCATTTCATGTTGCAATGCATTTTTGAGATTTTCATATGTCTTATCAGTACTTAGCCTGTAGATGGCATCAACACCATTTTTTGTTATATATCTTTGCATTGCATTTTGCAGGGTATTTTTGAACTAAGCCAATTTCTCAACAATTTCTTAGATATAAATTATTGATTGCTGTTCACATGGCTATTTGAGTGTTTAGCCCTACTGGGATAAAGGGAAATATTTGTGTGCTTCGGCATTTACTGTTTTGTTTGAATATCTGTATGTTAATAGAGTGTTCTCATGATGAACATGGCTACATATTTTGGTTAAATACATCATGCTATATATCAAACTGGTGTTTGGTTAAGTATTTATATGGATTCTACCTCTCGGTGGAACCTTAGCTTGGAATTTAATGTTCATGCATTATGTTAGTCTAATGGTGACATTAATGTTATTGTGTGGACATGTAACCCTGTTGGGTATACAAATTGCATCTAGTTAGCTGATCTCAGGTATTTTGCCTTTTACTATTTAATGAGATGCTATGTGCTGTCACTATTTTGCTTAACATTATTGCTTTTTATATCAGGTTCCACTTTAAATGGTCTTGTTTTGGGACTGATTTGGGTCGAATTTCTCTTGGGGGCTAGGTTTTCCTCATTATTCCACTGTCACACTATATAGCCATATGTATGTTGCAATAGTGTGCTATTTGGGTTTTTGGGGTCGGCCTTGTTGCATTATATATTATATATAGTATTTACATTCCCCTGTTTGGTGAATGTTTATAGGGATTGTCATTTTTGCCTACAGCAATTCATATAGACAATATAACTGGGGTTTTATATATATGTTTATGGGTTGTTCCAACATTGACACGATCATGGTGTTCATTATATGAACATGATTTTGGCACTTATATGTGGTTGTGGTATTTAGTGGATATTCTGGACCACTTTGATTGGGCCAATTTGGTGCTAATCTAGTTCTGATTATGATGATATGCAGCATTGTGGTTTTTTGGTAAGGGAAGTTTCATAATTCCCATGTTACCACAGGGGCTTGCTATTGTATCATTGATTTTTGTGATTTGGTATCCCCTACTTTTTGTTCTTTTGGACATTAAATGAGTAGGGATTGATATTTCATGTCATCTCAATAGTCCACCTATATGGTGGTTTTGGTTTTTGTTTAAATTCGCACCCATTGGGATACGCAGCATTGTGATTTCTTTGTTTTATTCAGGTCATATCACAAGGGCTGACTATTGTATCTTTGATGGTTTACAATGATTAGGCTCTTTATTTTTGGGTCTACTTTTTTATAAAATATTCACCAATACGAACAATTTACCTATTCCTATCTAATTTGAACATTGAAAGAACACAAATACTATATTGAACCCATTTTCGTGTCTAAGCTCTATATATACATATCTGTCTAAACGGTGGGTTTTGGATAGAGGATTTTTTTCTTATTCCTGCTGTTCGCAAAGTGGACTAATCCATTAATATTACTCATTTGATTTTCTATACATTTTTGCAACATGGCTTTGACTCCACTTATGAAAGGCTTAGCCTCGGACATGAATGATTTGGCCATTTTTTGTTTAGGTCTATCTGATGCGGACAATCATTCTTCGGGGGTGACCCAAGTCCCGGATAAACAATGTGAATCCATGTTCTTTAAGTTGGATAAAAGTATGAAGGGTCTTCGGACCAATGTTTGACATTTACACCTGTTCAAGGCTTACCAATTCAAAAACATTACACCACGAGGTTTGAGGGTGAAGGTACAGCCCTTGGTACATAATATTGATGAACAATTAACAGATGAGTGGATGCAGATTCAGCAATCTGCATCCTTGGGCTTTGTCGGTGCACTAGCTGGCTTTTATGAATGGGCTGTCAAACAAGGTATTCAGGAGGTAGAAACACTTTGTATGGAGGTTAACAAATTTGAATCCAGTGGGTCTTTTACCTCTTGGATGAATCAGTTAACAACAGAATTACTCAAGTTAGAACAGATATTAAAGGATAAAAAATTTGAAAAAGTTTCAAAGGGATATAGGGGACTATGAAAGAGGCAAACCATTTGATATGCCTAGGAGTGTTACATTTAGGCTTCTGAGCAATAAGCCTTCAGCCCCCAAGAGAAAAAGACCCAAATCCATTTTGAAATGTAGCTCTGAGTCATTGAGTTACATATCTGGGGATGAGACGTACGTCCTCCAATACTGAAGGGGAGGGCAACCACACAGATGCCTCACCTGATCCCAAAAGAAGGAGTTTGTCACACCCTTTGGGTTCAGGTACAGGCGAGGGGGGAGGAAGCATAAAAAAATGCTAAACCTGTGGAGGGTTTGGAAGGTCTGTTACAACTGATGATAGAACACTAATTGTATGAATGTACACAACATTTCATCTGTACACTTCTCCAATTTACAAATTAAAGTTCTTAATAAAGACCTTAATTTTGTTCCCGGCTTTTTTGTTCCAGAATATACTTTAGCACAGGATGTGGTCAATTTCTGTTATTTACTCAATCTAAAATTGTTTTTTTGAAAATGACACTGTTCAGGAAGTTCCAGAGTTTAGATTTAAAAGATCTATCTTTACTCCACCTATGTAACATCTAGTATTCACTTTTCAGGCCAATGTCTTAAAGGATCTACATTGTAACCTCAGGGATTTTCAGGTATCCTATAAAACCTTTCCAAAGAGGAGGAACAAGGCATAGAGGATCTCAAGAACAATAAAGAAATTGTTATTGTACAAGTAGATAAGGGTGGGGTGGTAGTGATTGAGGATTGTGTCAACTATGATGAAGAAGCTTTAAGACAATTGGGTGACAACAAGTATTATATGGCTATGCCATTGGACCCAACTAGTCATTTTAAGACAAAATGTCATTTATTTATTTATTTATTTATTTACATTTGTTGACCGGGAGAGTCCGACTGGACACAGGTCCGTTTTCAGCGGAGGCCCGGGGAGAAAAGCTCCACATTAAGTATTATTTGCATTATACAGTTAAAAAGACATAGCGTTTTAAATATCGACATTAATGATTCGTTTTTGATACAGGCTCAGGAAGAGGGCATCATTATGGAGTCGGTTAGACACCAGTTGCTAGTTTCATTTCTGTGCAAACAGTATTTTTACCTTCTATCTAAAATACATAAGGATGCCAGATGTCCACTTGGAAGATCAATAGTATCAGGGAGGGCTTCTATTACTGAACCTCTTTCTGAATATTTGACACATTATCTGAAACCACTACTACCCATGGTATGGGCCAGAATTCAGGACACAACTCAACTCTTGGATATTATTTCTGACATGCAATTGGAGCCCCATTGGCTGTTGTGTACCCTGGATGTAACCTCTCTCTATACAAACATTCCTCACTGGGAAGGTTTGCAGGCTTTGGATTTTTGGTTGGGAAGATCTGGTTTATACCAACCAGGCTTTAATACTTTTTTAGTATGCCTGGATGAATATGTTCTTACCAGTAACGTATTCTTCTTCCGGGACCAATGTTTTTGGCAGGTCAAAGGTACAGCAATGGGTGCCTCTTTCACACCCATTTATGCTGACCTATTCATGGCTTATATTGAGGAGGTTATCATTTATGACTCTAGTCACAATTTATATATTGATGAATTAGACATTTGGAGGCGATATCTGGATGATTGTTGGGTGGTGTGGAAGTCGGATGAAACTTATCTACATGAGTTTATCGGCTATCTTAATGACAATGTTTGGGGAATTGAATTTAAACTAAATTTCCATAAATCAAGAATTGTTTTCCTTGATGTTGAGGTTAGCAGGAATCCTGATGATACCCTAGCTACCAGGGTTTTCAGGAAATTCCCCAAATACAACTCACTTTTACATGCAACAAGCTTTCACCCCCGGCATATCATCCAGAATATCCCCAAATCACAATTCCTCAGAGTCAAAAGGATCTGTTCAAGACAGCAAACATTTGAAAATACCAGGGATGATTTAATACACCGGTTTCATGAGAGAGGTTACCCTTCTGGTACTGTCAGCACTGCTTGCCACTGGGCTTCCAATCTAGATATAACTCACTTGTTACAATACAAGGATAAACAAAGAGATTTATCTAATCCTCTGGTTCGACTGGTTACCACATATGGACGTAACACACGTGGGTTCATGAATATCATCAATAGACATTGGAACATTCTTATGGCCAAGGAGAGATTACACCCTTTTTGGGTGACAGATGCTCTTTTTCATTTAGAAGAGGACGTACCCTGGATTCCCTTTTTAGCCATTACAAGAGGGTGGGACCTAGTTCTATTGTTCCCACTCAATGTACACTCAGAGATGGCCCAGTGTTGGGCTGTATATCATGTGGTCATTGTACTTATTGCAACAAGGTTCAACATACGAGGGAATTCAGTAGTCGTAACACGTCAGAAATTTTTAACATCAACTTCTGGGCTAACTGTAGTACAGAGTGGGTCATCTACCTAGTCACATGTACATGCTCCTCATTCTATGTGGGACAAACCTCTAGGCCTTTTCGTCTCAGGATTGGGGAACATCTTAGTGATATTAGGAATAAGCATCCTAATAATGCTCTGTATAAACATGTATGTAAACATAACTCTGCATCTTTTTATTTTACTGTTATTGATTGCATTGTAGGAAAATGTAGGGATAAATCAGGATGGCATAATTTACTAAACTTTAAAGAATGCAAATGGATTATTAAATAAGGGGCTTTGTTCCCACCTGGGCTTAATGACCAATTTTAATGCACCAATGAACTGTCTTTGTGATAATATATATATATATATATATATATATATATATATATATATATATATATATACATGAATGGCTTCTATTGGCTTATGTTTACTCACTGAAGAAAGCTATTTACAGCCCAAACCGGTTTGGAACAGGTAGTTGGGCTTACTACCCTCTACCTAGTTATGTGATTTTTATATTAAAATCTTTTCATTTCTACCTTTTCGGTTGTTTATGATATTTTTAATGCCATGACTCCTACGACTATAAGCTGTAACATACCTAACTTAATTATTTTTACTATTTCTATTCATAGTATCTGCACCTCTTCCCAATGCTGAAAAATATGGTTTAGCATCCAGATCTCTACTTTCTAACACTACATTCTTAGTTTCTTCAAAGAGTTAGATTCATAGCCCTTTTCCTTAAACTCTACTGACATTTCATCTATTTTACTACTACAGACATAGTCATCAGTATTAAGTCTGCTAGCACTGACAAATTGACTTTTTACTAAACGTTTAAATGTATATTAGCCACAGTGGTGCAGTGGTTAGTGTTATCACCTCACAGCAAGAGGTTCTCCAGTTCAATTCTCGGCAGGAGTGCCTTCTGTGTGGAGTTTGCATGTCCACCCCGATGTCAAGTGACATTTAAAGACATGCAGGTAGGTGCGTGTGTGAATGGGTGTGCCTTCCTTAAAGGTTGGGTGTTGTGCTGGCACCTCAGCACCATAAAAATCCACTGCCAATCATTAGCAGACTGGAGTTTCACTGTGGCGACCCCTAACCGGGAAAAGCCGAAAGACATTAGGTTACTATACTTTTAAATGTATGTGGGGCATGCATACTATTACGATGGACATACCTATTCATCTATATTGGCTTTCTATATATTGAAGTAGTAATACTATTCTCAGTCTTACTTAGATTAATATCCAGGTAATGTATCTCTTCCTTTGAGTATTCAGCGCTAAACACTAAGAAATCCATAATTCCATTCAAATAATCAACAAACATGTGTAATTGTTCATATTCACCTCCCATATTAAACACACATCGCCCACAAAATGCTTATAAAACAAAATTTTGTTACTTAAAAAGTGCTCATTATTAAATATATATTCTCCTTCCCATTTTGCAACAGCAATGTTGGCATATGTATTAGTGATGAAAGTTCCCATTGCTACCTTATCTTTTTTTTTTTAATTTAAATAATTTTATTCAGAAAAACTTTTTTTTTAAACAATAAATAGTAAATATAACAGATCAAATAAGAGTGAATTGAATGAACTAGTTACAGAATATACAATGGCCTCAGGTCAGACAAAGTCAAAAGGAATACAATCATAGATACACAGACAAATAATAAAGATTATTGTACAAGCATTAACAAATTATAACTTGCATTCTTGCGTCCTCTTTTCTGATGAAGATAAAATTGTGTCCGTTTTAAGTGTTTCTATTAGGGAGAGAACTTTCTCGCAAGGATTATTAGTCCATTTCTTCAGAAAGATCCTCATTTCCTTGACTTTAATTTCCAACAGTGCTACTTCTTTCAATAAAGTGAGAAAATCATCAATTGTTGGGATGATAGAGGAGTTCCATTTCCTAGTGATGCATTTTTTGAGACAGCCATTATAGTCCAAAGAAGATAAAGTTCCTTATTTTTCATAGTAGTGGTTTCAATTTTATTCAGAAGAATTAATGACTTTGACAAAATGAAAGAATCAGAAAAAATGGCTTGCAGAAATTCACCAATATCCTCCCAAATTTTTTTAATATGAATGCAGTCATATATAATACGTGACCAATCAGCATTACATTTTAGATTACATCTCCAGCATATTGCATCATTAGTATTTTTAAATCTAGCTATTTTATTAGGGGTGTAAAAAGCTCTATGCAAGAATTTCCATGCAAAGATTCTCCAACTTTGCATATTTGAAGTTAACTTAATGCTACACTGGTCTTTTGATGAAACAAATGTTCATTAAATAGAAATATATTATTACTAAAAACTATATTTAATAATTCACAAATAGTTTCTATTTCCCTTCCTTCATGTCAGCTTTCTCACATAATAATACACGTACAGCATTTATCCCAAATTCTGTTGCAATTACAGTGGAGTGATCTAATGTCTAAAGTAACAAAAATTAATTCATACTCAATACAATCCATGTCCCACTCAAATAATTTTTGTAAGAAATCTTTAGTATCCTTGATATAACTTCTTAGACCCATTAAATATTTACCTAATACATAGGTTGAAATAGGCTCAATTAACCACCAACCACCTGATACAATTGGTCTCATAGGCAGGTTGTTCTTATGTATTTTGGGTAAACCATATATGGTGGGTATCTTTGGACATGGTATTGTTAAATAATTAAACAAATCCAAATCTATACCATGATTAATTTGCAGTTCATATTTGTCCATGTTAACTCTAGTTATAAATCTTGATACTTCACTATAGCCCACTTCATTAAAAACAGTATTATCATTAAGAAGTCCAAACATGGCATCCTCATAATCCTTTTTATTCATTATTACGACTGCCCCTCCTTTATTGTCTTGTTTTATTATAACATCAGTGTTATTTTCAAGTTCTTTCAAAGCATTGCATTCATTTAAAGAGAGATTATAGTAATTTGGAACATTTGTATTGTAATATTCTCTTATTTCACGTTCACATATTTCATAAAAAGCTGTAACAACCGAACAATTAATAGGGACAAACAAACTTGACTTCCCACATGCCATTTGCGTATAATCTGCAGAGCCTTTAAAAAACATTTTCAAACTCAAATTTCTTACAAACATTTTTAAACCAGTCAATGTATCGACGACACTGTCACTACATGAAGGGATAAACTGAAGGCCTTTTCGGTACTTGTGTATTATCGCAACCACATTGCAGCAGTTGCGAAAATAGCATACTTCAAGTCAAAGGAGGTCATGTAACACTGTAAAGTGTTATTGAAAGTCCTTATTGCTCAGCAAAGTAGTGTGGATTACCTTCAGGAAGACCAGCAAATTAAATAATCCTCTTCCTGGTTTGCGTCTGTAATGCATGGAAAAATTGTCATGGCTGTTATCGTACGAGTCGATGCCTGAAAGTTGTAAACAGGGTGTAAGAGCAAGTTTAACACAGTGGCCCTATATTGTGTGAGTCAACTTTAACAAATGTGATTTATTGTTAAAGAAACGCATAGCAGAAGGGATGAAAGACTTCACGAAAATTAACTGTGCCGACTCACCAACGAGTACTGCTGTCAGTAAATAACGGCATGTGTTCCTTTTTAGACTGCATCTCCTTGAAGGACTGCACCCCAAGGAAAGTGAGTGTGGCTGTTACTTTGCCACTGCGTCCTTCCTTTCCTGTTCTCTATTAATGTTGGATTTGTTGAATTAGGTTCTTGCCATCTGACTTATGGTCAGACTTGCTTGAGGTACACAGTAAAGGTGAAAGGAAAAAAACAATAATGGGAAGAATGCTGGCAGCTTTTAAGTTGCTTGCGATGACAGGTAATGGCAGCAGTGCTACATCGCATATGATTACATTCTGTAACTGCCAACAGAAACTCCCTGTGTATATGTACAGCTTAGTGTGCTCCTGATAGTTAAGAAATGTAATGCAACAGTAGAAAACACTTTGAGGAGCATTTCTGAGTTTTAAATGCCCTTGATTGACTTGTAGTATGCCAATTTCGTGACCATAAAAATGTGGTTGTGATAATACGTAAGTACCGCCTTTACTTAAGAGACTAATGTCAGATTCAGTTAATTGCAGTGCAGATAAATTAACAACACAAAGTTCATTTACTTTACTTGATTCATTGTCTGACTTTGTGTTTGTGGTCCTTTGTTGCACCATCTCTGGTTCACATTCTCCTTATACTGTGTTCTGTCTCTCGACATCTCCCTCGGCCTCACTCCAACAGTTTCTGGTAGTTTCAAAACTAAAAGAGTAGTGACATTCTGAAAACCCTTATTAGTTTGGAATATACCAACATTACTTGTATTACAGGTAGAGTTTCCACAGCCATGAGCATCAGTGTTTGAATTCGCTGTAAGTTCAGTTTCACTAACCATAGACTCTTTTCGGCTAATTTTATTTACTGAAAAGTTATCTAAACTGTCCAAACTTCTTTCATTCACATCTGATTTTTTATTGTTATTAGCATTTGTATCACCATTTGCACTGTGACCCTCCCTTGGCCAAGAGAAGATGTGGCAATTCCTAAAGTCATTGAAGTCTCTTAGTAGCTTACATTTTTTGCCATTATTAACTTATTCTCAAAATCAGTTATACACTGTAACATATTATTGTAAGCTACATGGCAGTCACAAAAAGCAGGCATTTCAATTAGTGCATTTTCTATTTTTATTATCTCATCTTGTAGGCTCTGTTCCATATTAAGAAAAAAATCATTCATGAGCCTCATGTAGTCAGTACTTACTTTGAGGTATATATTAAAAAC
Source organism: Protopterus annectens (assembly GCF_019279795.1). NCBI lineage: Eukaryota > Metazoa > Chordata > Ceratodontiformes > Protopteridae > Protopterus > Protopterus annectens. The sequence continues at coordinate 1,857,029,343 of NC_056737.1, forward strand.
CATATCTGAGATAAGTAGGCTAGTGGGAGATAGACCCAGTTTTTCATATAAGAAATGCACTAACTTGAAACAACGTCTTTGTTATAAATGATGAAACAAGTTATGGGCATTCAGAATCACCGATTAGGTGAAACACCTGATGTTCATAAGGGTCATTTGCATATATCCCATGTGGCTCTGATACAAGAGGTTTGGGAGGTCACTCAGTGGAAGTTCATGCTAGAGTTTTCAATTTGTTTTTACTGACTTTTTTTTCAGTGACTTTCTCACTTATTGTTTTAGTTTGTTGTTTGGCAAATAATTTAGGAATTAAATCACGAAATAATGGCAGACACTGAGTTTCAGACTTCATAACCTTCAGAAAAAATGCATGCTAAAGCAAGACCTGTTATTCTATTAATTGTCTCGGTTTATACAACAATTTATAGTACTGTTTATATGTTCCCCCAGTATATTTGGCCTTGTCCAGATTTCCTGCATTAACACGTTGAGAGGTATGTGCAAATAAATTGCTTTATAGAAAAAGGCATATCCAAACCTCTCAACTGTCCCCGATTTTGGCTCAAAATGTTGCTTTTCCCCTAATAATCCCGCCACAAAACGGCAATTTTGGAAGAAAATGTGGAGGGCTTACAGTTAAGAAATAACTGTAATAATCAGAGTTATAGATTACTTTTATTTCAGAAATGCATGTAGATTATTTTATTTTGTCAGCTGCTAAAGTTAGCAGTACTAATATTAAAAAAGTGTCCCCTCTTTGACAGGTTCCCAGTTGTATTGTGTGGCTATTTTATATTTTTGCATCACATTTTTGGTCCATTTTTCATAAAATTGTGTTTTTTTGCAAATTAGTAGCAAATCATTAAAGACTGAAGTTAGAAAATAATGACAGATATTTGAGTTTCAGATTTTGTACCTTTCAGAAAATTCATACTAATGCAAGACCTACTATTCTATTATCGTTCTAAGTTTATAAGAGCAATATTTAAAAATTGTCCTTATTTTTTGGGCCTTTGTCCCACTTCTATGTATGGCTCTGTCCATATTTCTTGTTCTGAGGTTGAGAGGTATGGCAACTGTGTCAGGGCCATCACAGTCAGCCAGAGACATTTCAAATTGTGACATACTTGTTGCACCCCACTCCCCCATGTAGTCACTCTGGATGTGTCCAAGCAAGGCAAGGAGCAGTTATACAGTGTAAATGTGCAAAGTATCCCCCCATCCAAGGTAGATGCAAGTGCTACTTTTATACTGTCCTTGATTTTGCAGAATGTTCTGGTTTCTGTCATATTTTTATACTGTTGATTTATGCTTATTATTACTCAGAAAGTGCCTGTTGCTCTGTGTTTAAGTAGCAATGCTTTAATGACCACCAGGTAAGCTTGTCTGAGATTGTAAGATGCAAGTAAGCTTTAATAAGCATACTATTAAAGAATTGCCAACATTGAAAGCCTTTCTGTTGTTATCATGTAGAGAATACTTACATAACTAGATAATGTATAAGCCTTGGGTATTGAAATGTATATGACAGTATTTGTAATAAAGGACATGATTGCATTATTTTAAGAAGCTCATTACATTTGTTGCAGACTTGCAGTCATCTTTGCAGGCTTTACCTGTAAACCAAACAGAATGACAATCTATCATGTGTGGTCCATTACCTGTACAGTAATCCTGTAAGCAATGTATCTTGAGCTTGTTTCTTGTTTGCTTTTCATTTTTTACTTTGATCATGTTTTCCCCATGAAACAAGTAGATAGTTGTCAGGCAGCAGGTCTTTTTTGGATAAGAAACATTTCTACAAGTGGGGGTATCACAGAGATTGCTACTTTCAGCATGTTACTTGGTACTTTAATTATTGTTGTTGTGTCTTTTGGCTTTTCCTGGTTAGGGGTTGCCACAGCGAAACTCCAGTCTGCTAATGATTGGCAGTAGATTTTTACGTGCCAAGTTGCCAGCCCTGACGCACAACCTTCAACGAAGGTACACCCATTCACGCATGTGTCCAGACAGAAGACGCTCTAGCTGAGAATCGAATGGGACAACATCTTACTGTGAGGTGACAGCGCTACCACAGCACTATCACCGCAGTTTTTACATGGTACTTTAATAAAGATGAATATAAATTATAATTAGAACTGCAGTGCAAGGAGACGTGGTTTGAGCTGAGTGCTGCTTGTTTTTCTTATACTTGATTTTAACTGGCATTCCAGTAATGTATTTAAAAAGTATTTTATTTTTTTCATGCCTCACAACCTTTTTGCTTCCATCTAGATATTAAGTAAGCTGTCATTCAGCCAATGCATTGAAATATTTTTTTTTCTTCTACACTTCATTTTGTCTTGGTTGGACTCTCATAATGACGGTTTGGCACCCAGGGCAGTGTATTTAATTAAAGTTACAATTTTTGTGGTTTTGAGCATAGCTCCTCCCCTTTCTAGCTGTCCACACCCTTTCCCATTGATCCCACCCATTCACCTGTCTCCTGCAGCCTCCCTTTGATTTGAAGTCACCAGCCACCACTGCCTTAAACACATCTGTCACTCCCACTACAGACTTCACCGCTGTCACACTACCCTTGTACATATCCTGTACCATTCTTACATACTTCTCTGCCACTCCTGATTTCCTCATACAATACCACAACTCCTCTCTAGGCACCCTATCATATGCTTTCTCCAAGTCCACAAAGACACAATGCAACTCCTTCTGACCTTCTCTATATTTCTCCATCAACACTCTCAGAGCAAAGTATTTAATAATAAATAATAAAAACACAAGACAATCTCCTCAGTTCAATAAAGTGCTAGTTAAGAGTTCAGAGATCACAGAGAAATGCTTAAAAATAATAAGTAGAAAAGTTCTGATATCAATACAGAAAAAAAACACTTATTGTAATCTTCCTATTTCCTAGCTATATGTAAAAGAAAACACAGTTCTAAAATAAACTTACATATAGAGCATAGGCAGTGCTGGCGATGTTGGATGTTCTGAAGACAAATGCTAAATGCTCTGAGTCTCTCTGTCCTTAAATTGATAACACAGTGCTGCTTCCCATTACATCATTCTTAACAATTCTCTGGTTTTCCCAGGCTAACAGAAACTCAGAGGGTAATAGCCCTTTTGATCTTGCAGCTGGTCAGGAAGCCACAGCAATAAAAGAAATTATACATGTAAATTCTAGCCATTAACTCTGGCCTCAAAACAATAGGTAGAATGGCTTTATCTTGACATCTCAGCTCCGAGTTTTGACATCAAACAATTACACAATGCTTGACTTATCAGCTTTCCTCCAACAGAGTGCAATGTGGTTACATTTTGGAAGTTCAACATTTACCATAGTTTTCTTATATTTAAGAAAACAAGCACGTGGCTTACATTAATATTTACAAATGACAGAATTATCTACAAAATTCTATCTGGCTAGGCTGGCAGCCTTCACCTATTTTCACAATAAGAATAAAATATTTGTACACTCAATAACCAAGAAGGACTTTACATATAATGGCTTTGCAACATGTAACACAATTAATATAGTATACATGGCTTCATGCACAAAATGATTAGCATTTTATGTAGGAAAAAGTACTAGAAAGCTGAAAGATAGAATTACAGAGCATAAATCAGATATATGGAGGTAAGTGCTTAGGAATGCTCTGGCAAAGCATATCAAATAGAAAGGGATTGACCATAGGTTTGTGTTTAAGGTGATTAGTCAAAAGAATAAAAACATAAGGGGAGGAGACATAAATAATATACCTGAAGTACATGAATATGAATGGATTTTACATTTGGAAGCCGACCACACACAGGGGTTGAATACAGCAGTAAATTTGAAACCAATATTAAAAAGGAAACAAATGTTGTTGAAATAGTTGCTAGAAATTTTATTGTTTATGCTCTGCATATGTCCTAATATTTTGTGTATATATATATATATATATATATATATATATATATATATATATATATATATATATACATATATATATATATATATATACATATACTTTACAAAAATATTATTGCATTTTATTATATTGTTTTATGGATGAGACTATTTAAGCTTTTTTATACATAATTGAATTATTAGGTCGTTGATTGGCTGTGTCACATGATTTTATTGTTTAAATATAGTTTGAATGTTTACTATTGTATGAACACACTGAGGAATTGTTTTGCCCGAAAGCTGCTCTGTGAGTTGAATAAAAGTTATTTTACGTTCAGCGTATCTGCATTTTCTGAGTTTTTTGTTTTAGTTTATAGTCTCATAGGATCACAGGAAGTTACTAGGCTATTGGCCCTAAGGCAATTACAAGCCGAGCCAAGAATTTAGCCCATGTTCAAACAAGTCAGCACCCTATGCCACTGTCCAGCAGGGACACAGGTGGAATCCCAGGGGTGTATTTTCTGTTCCCCATCCAGTTATCCAGGTTGCCCTTAAAAAGGGTTAATGAGGTACTCTGTTTTACATGGCGAGGGAGTCTATTCCACAAAAGGGGGAGTCTCTGGGACACAAATCTGTCCTGCCAACAAGTCCTATTGATGTCACAGACCAGGTTGAGGTCACTTGTGTGGGTTACTTGAGTGGAGCTTGACTTGCGGATATGCAGCAGTCTCATCAGGGCAGAGTTTAAGATTGCTATGTATGCCAGACAGAGGTCACCACTGAAGAGTCTGTAGGAGACTGAGTAGAGCAACAGGACTTTTACCTATCTGTGCAGGGTAGATGTTTGAGGCGCTGGATTCTCTGGGTGAGGAACCTCTGTGGTCTCTCCAGCTACTGCATGTGCTTTGCAAGGTACATTCTGAAAGGGACATTGTATTCAATAATGGGTCTTATAAGGGAAGAATACAGGGATGTTATGATCACCTTGTCCCTCGATGAGATACTCTTACTAATGAGGTGGGTCATGTAGAAAGCTTTCCGTACAACGGAGGCAATATGGTGCTCAAAAGTCAGTTTGCTATCAACCTTGGTGCCCAAGTCCCTCACGACTAATTGCGTGCTTAGGACCTTATTATCAATGTGATCATTTGTGGGGATGTCACGCTCCCCAAAATGGATTATGATGCATTTTTTGGCATTCAGTTTGAGGCTGTTTCTGGCACCAGTCATTTCTTTGGGTGACACCCTCTTGGAGGATGCCCACATCACTAGGGAAATTTATGACAGCACCCAGCTTGCAGTCTTCTGCAAACCTGGTCAGTCATAGCCCACTAGATGTAGCCTGCACCTCCAAGAGGTATATCCCAAACATCAGAGGTTCCAAGACTGATCCCAGTGGTACACCACTTGTTATGGGTCTACTACTTGTGGTGGCTTCCATTATTTTGACAAGGTGGGTTCTATTAGTGAGACAGTTTTTACCCATCTGGTAACATATGGATTGATGCCTAGTTGATAGAATTTATCTATTATACATGAGTGGTAAATAGTATCGAAGGCTTTGGACAGGTTAAGGTTGGCAGTGTGCACCATCTTCCCCTCGACTATGGCCTTGGGGACTGTCTCAAAGAAGTCGACCAAATTTAACAGGCATGGCCTCCCCATGACAAAAGCAAACTGTGTGGGATGAAGTGTTTTGAGGTTGCCAATGTTTTTGTCAATGAGGTCCATGATAATCTGCTCCATGACCTTGCAGATCAGGCTAGTTAGGCTGATGGTTCTATAATTTCCTGGATCAGTGGATGCTCCACCTTTGTGCAAATGGATGACAGTGGCTGTCCTCCACTTGGCTGGGATGAAGCCGGAACTCAGGCTTTGGTTGAATAGGGTGCCTAATGGTGCTGCAAGTTCCTGTCTGAGTTCATGTAGGATGCAGCCTAGGATATTATTGGTTCCCATGGAGGCTGTATTTTTTGCCTTTGAGAAGGCAGCGATGACTTGCTCCCTAAAGATAATGGGAGGGGGGCAGGTCCTGGGGATGTCCTGTTTTACTGATGAGGACAGAAGAATGAAGTTTTCACTGAACCTGTCTGCCAGCAGGTTGGCTATATCTGCAGCATTTGTGTATGTGGTATCCTTCACCACCAGCTCTGAGCAGATCTGGGTGCTTCCCTTGAAATTGCAGACATATGTGAAGAAGGCCTTATGATTGTCTTTAGTAGATGTGGCCAGTTTGGACTCGAAGCTTGCTTTGCAGGAATTCACTAGTGCTCTCATTTGCTTGTTCAGACTAAGGAGAGATTGCTTCCAATTAGGCACCTGTTCTTTCTTGATCCTGGGCAGCAATTTTTTTCTTTTTATTATAGCGTTTATTTATTGTAGATGTCCACCAGACAGGTTTACTCTTCCTTGAGGAGGATGATTTCATCCTGTCTGGTATTCCTTATTCCATGCAGCTATATAGATGCTCATGTAGTACTTTAGTGTAGGTTTGGACATATGCACCACTTCCTATGGAGGGGGAGGGGGCTGTGAAGCTGTTTATACCTATCCTCAGGGGGTTGTAATTAGCTTTGGAGAATGTTTTTGTTTGACCCTAGCTGGGGGGGGGCGGGAGGGGGAGGTTGGAAGAGATGGTGACGTCAAAAGTGACTGCTTTACGGTTGGATCTTACCAGGGATGATGACACTGTATGGAAGCTGCAGTGGTTACTCATGTTGCCTAATAACAAGTCCAAGATATTTTCACCTCTTGTGCGGGTGTCAACCAACTGGTCCAAGGTATTTGCATTAACAAAATCAAGAAATCTCTGGACATTTGTGTTTTAGCATGAGTATTTGTTCCAATCTATGTTTGGATAGTTAAAGTCGCCCAGGATCAAAGGGTAAAGGGTTGAATCTTGATAGATTCAAGGAAGTCCAGATAGGTGGAGTGGGCATCTTGAGTCATAGTTGGAGGCCTATAGCTAGCTATGATTTGAATAGGGGTCTTGTCAATTGTTAACTGCACCTGGAGTAGTTTCTGTGCATCATACTGTTCGACCAGCCTAGAGGTGGGTATGTCTGTTATATATATTTAAACTACACCTCCATTTGTTTTGCTGCCCACGGTTTGGGGTCAGAATGAATGATAGGATGAGTGACTTGGTATGGCTGGGGTACTCTCTGCAGCTTTGAACCAGGTTTGTGTGACTGCACAAATATAATTTTCTTCCTGGGTTAAGAATGCTTACAATGAGTGCAGTTTTATATTTAGACTCCAAGCATTTAGCAGCATGACCTTTAATTTACATGTTGATGAAATTTTCATGTCGGTAGTTTTGACCTCATGGCATTGCCTAAAAAAGGCACTAAGAGAGCTTTTGCCAGGAGCCTGAAGCCCAAGGGAGACATATGCAGGCCATCTCTGGCAAAACATAGTGGTTTGTCAGTCATTTCATCCCAGGCTGTCAGGTACTGGATCCCCTTGGAATGACACCAGAAACTAAGCCAATTGTTAAAGTCAGTCATTTTTTGTTTGTATTGAGGAATCATTCTGGGTGATGGTAGAATGCTGGTTAAGGCTAGAAGCATACTTTTGTGGGACACATATTCAGTGAGCTTGATCATGTCTCTCTTCATATAGTCCAGGGAGGTCCGTCTCAAGTCATTCACTCAAACACGGACTATGACAGGGTAATAACAGTATCTGTTGAGAGACTTGAGTGCATTGGTGATATGGTGGATTCTGGCACCTGACAAACAACTAACCGTGACTTTCTCCTTATCTAGTGTGGTGAGGAGCACATCTGTGTGTCTCACAATGGAGTTTCCTATGACTAATATGTTGGGTTTATGTTTAGGCCTTAGTGGCTGTGAGACACAGGTGCATGGACTATGTGTGGTGTGTAGTGTGATGGGCAGTGGAGTTCATGTGCGTTTATATCTCAGAGGTCTATTTTGTTTGGGTATACTTTTGTTAAGGACCATCACATATGAGGGTTTGTGTTGTGTAGGTGTGGGTGGTGTTTAAAGTGTGGTGTTCATGTTGCCAACCTTTTCAGTGTCAGATATACTGGTTTATGTGGGAGAAAGCAATGACACTAGGTGCTTGATGTAATTGCATCTCTCACAAATTGTGTTCCTGGGTGATAGTAGTAGAGGGTTGTCCATGTAGATGAGGCAGTTGCTACATTGTCTCAGCATGCCCATATCAACCAGACTGGCAGGAGAAAATGTAGGATACTGTCTATCCATTTTTGTCAGAAACTGAGGGAGAGAGGCCAGAAAGAGCTAAGAGGGTAAAGGGAGGAAGGTCTAAGAGCAGTACTACTAGGTGATAACACAAGTGCTACTAAGGGAAAAGTTGCTGCTTGAATACCTCAAAAATGGTTCAAAACCATGCAGCTGAAGCTCTGGATGCAGCAGACCTGTATCTAGATTATGCTACTCAAGTTTAAGGTTAAGAACACAGTAAAACAATCACAATGAAACACAGATTAACCAGTTATAGCCAAAAGAACAGAACTCACAGTATGAAAAAATACAGTTAAACAGTAACAAATTGCAGTAAAATGCAGTTAAACAGTAATGAATTACAATAGATATCAATGAAATATAGCTAATCAGTATATTGCTTTAAAACAGTAGCTCACAGTCACAACAGTAAAAGACAGCACAAATAAAGTAGCAGTTCAGTAGAATACCGTCATCAATTTAATAAGGCTACCAACAAGCAGTAATAAATATGGCAAACTCAATGCAGTTGAACTCTTAAGCACAAGCAAGAAAAATGAAGTAGGAAGAGGTACAGTTTTTTAGAAACTAAAGTGGTGGGTTTTTACAAAGTTCTCACTATAAACAGTAGAATGAGTTGATGTAATGTGACTGGGGGAAGTGTCCAGTATCAACTTTATACTAGAGGTGGGCAACTCAAAGTCACCAAGCTTTAAAACCACAACAACAGCTGGGCATGTGAGTGGGGCCTAAAAACAATTACACAGATTAAACAGATATGCAATAAAACAGAAGTGCAGAAAACAGTTTAAAATAAGCACTTATCTTTTTCCAGTATCACAGCAGAGCAATGGCAGAAGGACTATCTCACTGCAGCTTTGAACAGCTTTGAACAAACAAGTACAAACTGGTTTAAAACACTGACTATTTAAGGCAGAGAAACATAAACCAGTCAAATTATTCAATCAAAATAACATAGCATTGCAGGAATGCTTCTAGCTAGATCAAACCTCAATGAATTCTCTCTCTACAAAGAAACAGCTAGGCCTCTCTAGACAAAAGTTTTCACTACAAGCTCCAAAGTTTAACTACCCAGTTCGGCTTTGTTAAGGGCAGATCATGCCTCCTAAACCTGGTGGACTTCTTTGAGACGGTTACCAAAGCTATAGATGAGGGAAAGGTGGTCCACATAGCCTACCTAGACCTCGCAAAGGCCTTTGACACCATTCCCCATTCTGGTATTATAGAAAAGCTCACCAGCCTGAACATAAACCCCTATGTCATGAGATGGGTTGCCAACTGACTCATGGACAGAACCCACATGGTAAGAGTTGCTGGAGCTAGGTCTGACTCTAAACAGGTTACAAGTGGTGTTCCCCAGGGCTCAGTCCTAGGACCTCTCCTGTTCGGCATATACTTCTCAGAGGTACATGCAAGCACGGAGGTCCATGGTTGACCAAGTATGCAGACGACTGCAAACTAGGGGCTATAATTGACTCTCCAGCTGACACAGACATCCTCCAAAAGGGTCTCACTGAGACAAGAAACTTGGTGTCAAAACCATGACTTCAAGCTAAATGCCAAAATGTGCATAGTCATCCCCTTTGGAAAAAACAAAGTACCCACAAACTACCACATGGGTGGTAGCCCCCTAAATACGGAAGATGTAATAAGGGATCTGGGTACCCAAGTAGATAGTAATCTCTTCTTTGATAATCACATTGCCAAAGTGGTTAGAAAATTCTTCTATGTGGCCCACCTAATCACAAAAGGGTTTGCATCCAGATCAAAAGAGGTCATTGTGCCCCTCTACTCATCACTCATCAGACCCATCATAGAGTGCAATGCCCCATTTGGGATGTACCTTACAAGACACCTGCAACAGCTAGAAAGACCACAGAAGTACCTCACCAAGAGGATCACTGGCCTTAAACAGATGCCCTATGCAGCTCGACTGAAGAAACTCCAGCTGTACTTGGTTGCATACCGCCTACTCAGAGGTGATCTGTGCTTGACATACAAGGCCATATCCAACCCAGAATTGATGGACATGCTCCACCTAAAGAAAACCATATCCTCTCAAGCCACACACTCTAGGGATCTAAACCTCACCACCACAATAAATAGGATGTGCTGGAGGGATAGATTCCTGTCCCAGATACTTCCCATGCTCTGGAACAAGATTCCAATCCACATTAGGCAGAGATCCTCGCTAACACTCTTCAAGAGAAACCTTGATGAGTGGATGGGAAATAAAAAGTTTACCCCAGGGATCACTTCAATGGTTCTGCTGGACAGAGGCACAGGGAGCTAATCTAAGGGGGCGGCAAAAGCCAACACAATTTCAGCTAAGCTTATAAATGCCTTTGCGCAGATAGCCTAGTACCTACCTATGAACCTATGAACAAACAGTAACAGATATTCAGCTCTATGTCAGTGTTTTTCAAGTACAGCAACAAGTAAAAAGAACAGACAACAAAAAGGAGACTAAAAGCCAGTTGCACAGATTAAAGAGATATGCAGTAAAACAGAAGTGCAGAAAACACTTGAAAATAAGCACTTATCTTTTTCCAGTATCACAGCAGAGGAATGGCAGAAGACCTGTCTCACTGCAGCTTTGAACAGCTTTGAGCAAACAAGTACCATCTGGTTTAAAATACTGGCTAATTAATGCAGCGAAACAGAAAACAGCCAAATTATGCAATCAAAATAACACAGCTTTGCAGGAATGCCTCTAGCTAGATCAAACCTGACTGAATTCTCTCTCCCACAAAGAAACAGCTAGCCATCTCTAGACAAAAGATTTCACTACAAACCTTTAAGTTTTGATTCTACATTACAACTATATAATACTACAACTATATAATAATCCACTATATAAATCTACCTTTGTGTGAGTCTGTGTATGTGTGAGTGTGTGCGTGTGTACGTGTGTGTGTATGTGAATGTGTGTGTGTGTGTGTGTGTAATGTATCATGCCAAACTGTGCGTGTGTGTGTGTGTGTGTGTGTGTGTGTGTGTGTGTGTGTGTAATGTATCATGCCAAACTGTGCGTGTGTGTGTGTGTGTGTGTGTGTGTGTGTGTGTGTGTGTGTAATGTATCTTGCCAAACTTTGATTTTTCTGGCAGGGCATGAACCTTTCTTCTACAGTTTCACACACACACATACACACACACACACACACAAATACACACACACACACACACACACACACACACACACACACACACACGCACAACAACAACAACAAATTGTCTGTCTCTGAGGTGCAGTGCAAGCTGCCCTTTTTTTCCAGATTAGCATTTTTCAAGTTTTCTTGTTTTTTAGCCATTTGGAAATAACTAATGTACTTCCCTTTCTAGGCACAAGTGGATATTTATGCACAGTATCTAAAATAGCAATTTAATAACTCTTGACAAAGGGCTTATGCTAGCTCAAAAGCTTGAGTAATTGCAAAACATGTTACTCCAGTAAAACTTATTATATCATGGCTTTGTTGAGTTCCTTTGTGTGTGTGTGTGTGTGTGTGTGTGTGTGTGTGTGTGTGTGTGTGTATGTGTGTGTGTGCGTGTGTGTGTGTGTGTGTGTGTATGTGGACATAGTTTCAATTAATCTTTTTCTAGACACTTTTACAGAGGAAGAGAATTTGATGTGCTTGTTGATAGAGGACTGTTGAATTCAGCTGTCAGAAAAGACTTTTTCTGTGTTATTTGAGGTGTGCTTGTGTGAAGGCATTTTTTTATGTTTTCAGATATACCAAAAGGTTTGACATTAGGGATAGGAGTATGTTCTCAATTGTAGTTTAAATTTTGTGGCTTTTGCAGTGCCCGCCCCACTGTAGATTTGATTTTACCGCATTCTACCTAATAAACCCTTTATGCACTTGCTTTTAGTCCTTTTTAATTTAATTACATTTTTTCAAACTGTGTGTGGACTAATATTGCTACATACTCAAGTGTGCCAGCTTGCACTGCTTGTGAATTGTTTTTACTACTGTTTTTGCTACTTTTCTGAAAAAAAAAATTGTAAGCCTGTTTCCTACCTTTCCTGTAATTAGTGTTCCAGATACAGATTTGCTGTATCCAGGACTGTTTGTAAGCTTCAGAGACCCCCAAGCCTTTCTGTGTTGGAGGGAAGCCTTTTAGCTTATCAGTGGGAGTGGTAAACATTAGGTAACCTGTCTACCACATAAGGAGTGTTTCTGGCCCAGAATTTGTAGTTATTGGCCGTTTGGGTGGTCTTCCATCTCTCTCAACTTTCTGATTTTAAGGCCTGTATTTGCATTTGTTTCTGTCCTGTAACTCCTGGGCCCGTCTCATTTGCTCACTCAAAAAAAAAAAAAAAATCTATCTGCTTTTACTGTATCTGTGTTTCTTCCTACTTTATTTTGCTTTTGAGTCATCTTAAAAGTACTCAGTTGTATTTATTACTGCTTGGTGTAGCTCATTCTAAGCCTTTTAGTTTAAGCACTTGGGCTTCAGACCAGTTGTTTTACATTAGGAAGGTTTGTAGCCTGCACTGTGGTGGCAGGACAGGTAGCTTGCATCCTTCTAAGTTGGGAACTGCTGATTGAGGGCTCAGTGTCTGTTATTCTAAAAGTGCATTAGTTCTGGTTTAAGCACTTGGGCTTCAGGCCACTCTTGTGGGAGGAGAGGCTGGACTCTGCCCTTCTGAGCTGGGAATTTCTGGTTAAAGGCTTATAGTGCCTGCATATTTGAACAGTTTCTTACTGAAATTGGTACACCTTGTTTGCTGTAGCATAGACTAGATCCAGGCCTGCACTTGATTTCGCAGTTTGTTACTTTTAAAATCTGTAATTGTTGCAAATTGTTTGTGTAGGCTGTGATAGCCGATTTATAGCATTTATAAGTGTTTACTGTATCTGTTTCTGCTTGTTTTCTGAAAAAAAAAATATATCTCTTGTTTTCCCGCCTTACTGAGCTAGATTAGTCCAGTTTCAGAGCTTGCTGATCCCTGGACTTTGTTTGCAGTTCCTGTTACTGATTTTTTGCCTAATTTGGAAGAGAGGAAGTTCCCTTGCTTACCAGTGGGAGTGGGAAGCATTGAGCTGCCTGTTGGTCCAGTTTTGTGAGGTTTCAGCCAGTAACTTGTAGTCTATTGGTCGTTTTGGGCCAGTTCCTAGCTTCTTTCAGCCCCCTGATATAAAACACGCTAAACGCGTTTTTAGCTTGTACCTACTCAGCACAGATCCTCGTGGTGGCCAGCAGAGTAATCCAAGCTTCAGAGAGCTAAAAAGTGACTTTACCTGATTTAAGTATATTTTTGTGGCTTTCCACTTCGATTTATCTAGCAACTGTATTTCGCCTGCTTGCTGATACATTGTTATTGTTTTTCTGCATTTATTCTGTTTTTGCACTTGATTTCTCAGTTTGTTACTTTTAAAATCTGTAATTGTTGCAAATTGTTTGTGTAGGCTGTGATAGCCGATTTATAGCATGTATAAGTGTTTACTGTATCTGTTTCTGCTTGTTTTCTGAAAAAAAAAAAAAAACAAAAAATATCTCTTGTTTTCCCGCCTTACTGAGCAAGATTAGTCCAGTTTCAGAGCTTGCTGATCCCTGGACTTTGTTTGCAGTTCCTGTTACTGATTCTTTGCCTAATTTGGAAGAGAGGAAGTTCCCTTGCTTACCAGTGGGAGTGGGAAGCATTGAGCTGCCTGTTGGTCCAGTTTTGTGAGGTTTCAGCCAGTAACTTGTAGTCTATTGGTCGTTTTGGGCCAGTTCTTAGCTTCTTTCAGCCCCCTGATATAAAACACGCTAAAAGCGCATTTGCGCGGTTTAGCGCAATTTAGCGCGATTTAGCACGGAGCTGCTACCGTTGCACACTAGGGCAGCGCCGGTTAAGCAGATTTAAACTATTAGGGCTACCTAAAGTCCACTCTTCAAATTTTCCCTTAAAACTACCTTCCTCGAACTGTACTACTGATCTAATCTGCATACCCTATAACCATAAAGATCATCTCTACCTAACTCCGAGTAGACTATTCTTTATCTATTAAACCTAGCACTTGCTCCTATAGTACTTATCACTTTGATACAGCACTCTTGTTATAGATAGTACCCCAAAAAGGTGAACCCCATTTCTCGGACACCCACATCCCCCGGAATCTCTTTTAAAGTTTTTTTGTCTATTCCTTCTAGCATGTCGAGGGATCAGTTGCTAGTGTCCTCTCCTGCTCAGCTGGTGAACCTGGGAATATTGAGGCAATGTTACAATTGCCTCATGTACACAGACAACCCTCTCCTCCTCCCACACAACACAAATACATGCGAGAGATGCAACTATACGGCCAAACTGGAGGCTGAGCTCTCTCAACATAGGACTGGCAAGACCAGACAGGAGGAGAAGGTTACCACACACACTATAGACCCAGTCTTACATAGCACCATCACAACCTCAAATCATACACATAAACACACAAAGACATACTCGGAGGCTCTGAGCAAAAATCTACCAAAACAGCAGAGGCCACCAAAGCAGACACCCAAACAACTACCACCTCAGAACACAACACCTGCAACACATAGACCTCACAGTCAGAGTGTCAAACAGTCACAGCCCGTAAGGCCAAACACAATGCCAGACACACTAGTCATTGGTGACTCCATAGTCAGACACACTGACGTCCCGCTCACCAGACTGAGTAAGGAGAGGGTCACAGTAAGCTGCCTGTCGGGTGCTAGAATCCGCCACATAATGCAAGCACTCAGGTCTCTCAACAGCAGGTACAAATACGACTCAGTCATTGTCCACGCTGGTGTAAATGACCTGAGACGTACCTCCTTGGACTACATGAAAAGAGACATTGAGGAGCTCTCTGATTATGTAGCCCAGGCAGGTATGACCCTGACCTTGAGCAGTATCCTACCTTCACCAAGAATGATGCCACAATACAGAGATAAGATGATCAACTTTAACAATTGGCTTAAACTCTGGTGTCATTCAAAGGGGATCCAATGTCTGTCTGCCTGGGATGACATGCTGGACAAGCCACGCTGCTTCAAGGGACGGCTTGCACCTGTCACCCCTGGGATTTCGGATATTGGCAAAGGCTCTTGCCACCCCCATAGTGCCTTTTTTAGGCAAGGCTCAAATTCTAAACCTACCACCCTAGAACACAAAAATGGAAAAAAGCTAAGGGTAATGCTGCTCAATGCCAGAAGTCTCAATCTCAAAATGCACGCACTCGAGGCCCTTCTCAGTATGGAGAACATCGATGTCTGTGCTGTGACAGAAACCTGGTTCAAGGCTCCTGAGAGCACCCCAGCACTATCAGGTTTTACCTCATACCATGCGTTCCGGCCCCAAAATCCGGACAATACCAAGAAAGGAGGGGGGGTATCCATATTCATCAAGGACACCCACACCTCAAGATTGGTGGCAACGCACGATGCTTCGGAAACCATCCAGGTGCAATTAACCATAGGCAAGACTGCTCTGCAAATTGTAGCATGTTACAGGCCACCCTCACAAACTCAGGAACCTCACATGGCTTTCCTGAAAACACTGGAGGGGATAAATGTATCTCCAAACACCATCATACTAGGTGACTTCAATTACCCTAATATAGACTGGGAACACTACTCAAGCACAAATACCCTAGCCCAAAAGTTCCTGGAATTCATAAACTCAAATGCCATGGAACAACTGGTCACCATCCCCACAAGAGGAGAAAACATACTTGATCTCATCATCACGAACATGGGAGCACAATGTTCAACACCGGAAATATACCCCTCACTGGTGAGATCAGATCACAAACTAATCTCTCTGGAGGTCCTCATCCCACCCCCACCTGAAATAAAAAAGACCACAGTAAAGAACTTCTCGAAAGCCAACTTCACACTTCTAAAGACTAGTGTGGTCTCCTTTAAGGCCCCGAGCCATGGAAAACAGTACCCAAGCCGCTGAATCACTTACAAATGCCTTCTACCAGCACCTACAGGACTGCATGGATAAGGCAATCCCAAGCAAAACAAAGACTCTTTGTACCAAAGGTAAGCGTCCAGTCTGGTGGACCCCAGCCATAAACAAACTCTACAACAAAAGGAGGAAGCTACTACAAGATAGAGCAAAATCCTTAAAAGGTAAGACACCTTTGATCACTACAAGTAAAAGCTAAGAGCTCTCATAAAATCATCCAAAGCAAACTTTGAGAGAAAAATAGCTAAAGACTCAAAAGACAAACATAAGGCCTTCTTCAGCTATGTTAGAAACCTGGGAGGAAACTCCCAGATATGCTCAGAACTAGTTCAAAATGATGTGAAGATTACTGAACCTACAGACATTGCCAACATACTGGCTGACAGGTTCAGTGCAAACTTCTCCCCCCCCTCCCCCTCAAAAGGTGAGATATCTATACCAAACGATTGTAGCCCCCCAAACATCTCTAACGCCCAAGTGAGAACTGCTCTCTCCAAAGCAAAAAACACAGCATCCATGGAACCTGATGGTGTCCCCGGCTGTGTGCTCCACGAACTCAACGAGGAATTAAACCCACAGCTAGGACAGCTGTTTAATCATAGTCTCACCTCTGGATACGTACCCAGGGAGTGGCGCACTGCGACAGTGGTCCCACTTCATAAAGGCGGTGCCTCCACCGACCCAGGAAATTACCGGCCCATTAGCTTGACAAGCCTTATCTGCAAAGCCATGGAGAGGATCATAATGGATCTCATAAACAAAGACATAGGGAATTTGCAGACTTTGGATCCAACCCAGTTTGGCTTTGTCAAAGGCAGATCATGCCTTTTAAACTTGGTTGACTTTTTCGAAACAGTCACCAAAGCCATTGATGAGGGAAAAACAGTCCATACAGCATACCTCGATCTGGCGAAAGCTTTCGATACAATACCCCACTCGGGTATCATTGAAAAACTCATCAGCTTAAATGTTAACCCTTACATCACAAGATGGGTTGCAAACTGGCTGAGCGACAGAACCCACAGGGTCAGAGTTGCTGGCGCCATGTCAGACTCTAAACCTGTCACAAGTGGTGTCCCACAGGGTTCAGTCCTGGGCCCACTCTTGTTTGGCATCTACTTCTCCGAAGTACAAGCAAACACAGGAGGGTTATGGCTGACAAAGTTTGCAGATGACTGCAAACTGGGCGCCGTAGTCGAAAACACATCTGACACAGATATCCTTCAGAAAGGTCTCACAGAAACGGATAACTGGTGCCAGAGCCATGGCCTAAAGTTAAATGCCAAAAAATGCATAGTTATACCCTTTGGGAAAAACAAGGTTACCCCTAGCTACTGAGCACAGAAGAAGTTATTAGGGACCTGGGGACCCAGGTCGACAGTAGCCTGTCATTCGACACCCATGTAGCTAAAGTAGTTAGGAAGACCTTCTACATTGCCCACCTTATCATGAAGGGATTCACATCTAGATCAAGGGAGGTCATAGTTTCCCTGTACTCATCACTCATCAGACCAATGATTGAGTACAATGCCCCATTCGGAATGTATCTGACCCGTCACTTGCAGCAGCTGGAGAGGCCACAAAAGTTCCTCACCAAAAGGATAAAGGGTCTCAAAAATCTGTCCTATGCTGCCCGACTGAAAGAACTTCAGCTCTATTCAGTCGCTTACCGCTTGCTCAGAGGTGACCTGTGCCTGACATACAAGGCCATGTCAAAACCAGATTTGATGAATATGCTTCACCTCAATAAATCTAGATCCATCAGAGCCACAAGGGCGGGAGACTTAAACCTCGACATGGCTATTAATAGGATGTGTTGGAGGGATAGATTCATCACCCAAAGACTCCCTATGCTGTGGAACAAAATCCCGGTATATGTGAGGCAGAGCACCTCGCTGGCCTTGTTCAAGAGAAATCTTGACCAATGGATGGGAGATCGCAGATATACCCCAGAGATGACCTCAGTGTCACTGCTCGACAGAGGCACAGCAAAATAATGGGTATAGTTCCCCATACTAAAGGGGTGGCGTAAGCCACAAAACTATGGGCTAGGCTTGTAAATGCCCTCGGGCAGATAGCCTAGTATAAACCTATGAACCTATGAGCCTATGAATCTAGCTTTGTTTGTTTGCTTGTTATTTCCCTGAAACGCTAATTCCACCTAAACGTTTTTTTAAGTGATTCTGTGGATCCCTAGTGATATCTGCATTGCTTACTGTACTTATTTCCTTGTTTCACTTGAAAGAAAGTTACTGTTTGTCATTTTTGCATTTAAGTTACCTGTAACACATTGCATTTAAGTTACCTGGCACTTGCTCACTAAAGCAATTATATAAGTCAGCACAAAAAAATTAAAAGCACTTCACCCTCACAAACTCCCTTTGAGTACCTTGTTCCTCACTGGCCCTTTTTTTCAATTATAAAGGAATTCCCAATACTATTCTAGCATGTCCAAAGGTCAGTTGTCAATCTCCTCTCTGGTCCAGCTGATGAATCTGGGAATCTTGAGGCAATGTTACAACTGCCTCATGTACACAGACAACCCTCTCCTCCTCCCAACAATTTCCAACACATGTGAGAGATGCAACCATATAGCCAAACTGGAGGCTAAGCTCTCTCAACTCATCTCTCAACTTAGCACTGGCATAACCAGTCAGGAGGAGAAGGAAACCACACTCACTACAATTCCAGTCTCACATAGACCTAACACGACAGCAAACCAAACACATAAACACACAAATACATACTCGGAGGCTCTAAATAAAAATCTGCCTAAGCAGCAGAGACCTCCAAAGCAGACACCCAAGCAACCGCTACCCCAAAACAAAACACATGCAACACATAGCTCACAAAGCCAGTGTGCCGAACAGTCACAGCCCTTAAGGCTAAACAACACACCTGATACACTTGTAATAGGTGACTCTATCATCAGGCACACTGACGGCCTGCTCACCAGGCTGAACAAGGAGAAGGTCACGGTGAGCTGCCTGTCAGGTGCTAGGATCTGCCACATAACACAAGCCCTCAGGTCACTCCAAGGCAAGTACAAATATGACTCAGTAATTGTCCATGCTGGTGTGAATGACCTGAGATGTACCTCCCTGGACTACATGAAAAGAGACATAGAGGAGCTCTCTGAGCATGTAGCCCAGGCCGGTATGACCCTGACCTTGAGTGGCATCTTACCCTCACCAAAAATGATGCCACAATATGAAGACAAGATGATCACTTTCAACAATTGGCTTATGTATTGGTGTCATTCAAAGGGGAGCCAATGCCTGTCAGCCTGGGATAACATGCTCGACAAGCCACGATGCTTCGCTTGGGATGGCTTGCACCTGTCACCCCTGGGCTTTCGGATATTGGCAAAGGCTCTTGCTACCCCCACAGTGCCTTTTTTAGGCAAGGCTCAAAATACAAACCCTCCTCCATAGGTATCACAAGGGATAAGAAACTAAGAGTAATGCCAGAAGTCTAAACCTCAAGATGCATGCACTCGAAACTCTCCTTAGCATGGAGAACATCAATATCTGTGCACTAACAGAAACCTGGTTCAAGGCTCCCATGAGCACCCCAGCACTACCAGGTTATACCTCATACCATGCTTTTCAGCCCCAAAACTTGGATCGAACCACAAAAGGAGGGGGGGGGTATCAATATTCGTCAAAGATACCCACACCTCCAGGTTGGTGGCACAGCACGAAGCATCAGAGACTATCCATGTGCAACTAACAATGGGTAAAACCGCCTTCCAGTTTATAGCCTGCTACAGACCACCCTCCCAAACCCAGGAACCCCACTCGGCCTTCCTGAGAACACTGGAAAATATGAAGGCCTCTCCAAACACCATTATATTGGGCGACTTCAACTACCCAAACATAGACTGGGAGCATTACTCTAGCTCCAACACCCTAGCCAAAAGGTTCCTAGAATTTATAAACTCAAATGCTATGGAACAACTTGTTACCATTCCCACAAGAGGGGAAAACATACTGGACCTGATCATCACCAACATGGGGACTCTATGCTCCAGACCAGAAGTGTATCCCTCACTGGTAAGATCAGACCATAAACTAATCTCACTGGATATTCACATCCCGACCCCACCCCCTGCCCAGAAAACCACAGTGAAAAACTTCTCTAAAGCAAATTTCACACTCCTCAAAACCGAGGTGGAATCCTTCAAAGCCCCTGGGCCTGTGGAAAATACAGCCCAGACCGCAGAATCCTTTATAAACGCATTCTATGAACACCTTCAGGAATGCATGGATCATGGAATCCCAAATAAAATAAAGACCCAATCCTCCAAAGGCAGGCGTCCTGTCTTGTGGACCCCAGCCATAAACAAACTATACAATAGAAGGAGGAAGCTACTACATGATAGAGCAAAATCCCAAAAAGGAAGGCATCTCTGATCAGTATTAGCAAAAAACTACGGGCACTCATAAAATCGTCTAAGGCCAGCTTCGAGAGAAAAATTGCACAGGACACTAAGGATAATCACAAGGCTTTCTTTAGTTATGTTAGGAATCTGGGTGGGTATTCCCAGATATGCTCAGAATTAGTCCAAAATGACAAAAAAAAACCACCAAACCCACAGACATTGCCAACATCCTAGCTGACAGGTTCAGCGCAAACTTCTCCCCCCCCCACCAAAAGGGTAAATAGCTATCCCAGCAGAGTGCTGCCCCCCTGACATCTCAGATGCTAAGGTAAGAGCCGCCCTCTCCAAAGCAAAAAACACAGCATCAATGGGACCAGACGGTGTCCCGGGCTGCGTCCTACATGAACTCTAAGAAGAGCTAAACCCAAACATAAAACTACTGTTCAATTTCAGCCTTACTACAGGATATGTACCCAAAGAGTGGCGTACAGCAACAGTGGTCCCTATCCACAAAGGTGGTGCCTCAACGGATCCTGGAAACTATCGCCCCATAAGCCTGACTAGCTTGGTCTGCAAAGCTATGGAAAGGATCATCATGGACCTCATAAACAAAGATATTGGGGACCTACAGACACTGGATCCTACCCAGTTTGGCTTTGTTAAGGGCAGATCCTGCCTCTTAAACCTGGTCAATTTCTTTGAAACAGTCACCAAGGCTATTGATGAGGGGAAGGTGGTCCACACAGCCTACCTGGACCTCGCAAAAGCCTTTGATACAGTACCCCACTTGGGCATTATAGATAAACTCACCAGCTTAAATATAAACCCCTATGTCACTAGATGGGTTGCAAACTGGCTCAAGGTCAGAACCCACATGGTTAGAATTTCTGGAGCCATGTCAGACTCCAAACCAGTTACAAGTGGCGTCCCACAAGGCTCAGTCCTGAGACCTCTCTTGTTCGGTATATATTTCTCGGAGGTACAGGCCAACATGGAAGGACTGTGGCTGACCAAGTTCGCAGATGACTGCAAACTGGGCGTCATAATCGACTCCCCAGCCGACACAAGCATCCTCAAAAAGGGCCTCATAGAAATAGACAACTGGTGCCAGAGCCATGGCCTCAAGCTAAATGCCAAAAAGTGTATAGTCATCCCCTTTGGCAAAAACAAAGTGCACAAATTACCACATAGGTGGTAATCCATTAAGTACAGAAGAAGTAATTAGGGACCTGGGGACCCAAGTTGATAGCAATCTCTCATTTGACAACCACGTGGCCAAAGTGGTTAGAAAAACATTTTATATAGCCCACCTAATCATGAAGGGATTCACATCTAGATCAGGGGAGGTCATCGTGCCTCTTTACTCATCCCTCATCAGGCCCATAATTGAGTACAATGCCCCTTTTGGGATGTACCTTACTAGACACCTGCAGCAACTGGAAAGACCCCAAAAGTACCTCAACAAGAGGATCAAAGGGCTCAAATAGATGCCATATGCTGCCCGGTTAAAGAAACTCCAGCTCTACTCAGTGGCATACCGCCTGCTCAGAGGCGATCTGTGCCTGATGTATAAAGCCATGTCAAGCCCAGAATTAATGGACATGCTGCACCTCAGAAAATCCAAATCCCATTGAGCTACGCGCTCAAGAGACTTGAACCTCAGCACTAAAATAAATAGGACATGCTGGAGGGACAGATTCATAACCCAGAGGCTCCCTTCACTCTGGAATAAAATCCCAGTCTAGGATAGGCAGAGTCCCTCACTGACTCTCTTCAAAAGGAATCTTGATGAGTGGATGGGAGATTGTAGGTTTACCGCGGGTATCACTTCTGTGTCACTGTTAGACAGAGGCACAGTATACTAACCTCGAAAAACGGCATAGCAAAATTAATTTAAAATGGGTGGCGAAAGCCAAACACACTCTGGCTAGGCTTAAAAATGCCCTAGGGCAGATAGCCTAGTATGAACCTATGAACCTTTGTGCATGTGTTTGCAGGTTAGGATTAGGGTAAGGGTTGTGTTTTATATGGAGTATGTGTAAGTGCCTTGTGTAGTGTCACTTTTGGGGAAAGAGTTTTTTAGTAAGGCTATGTCTGGGGTTGGCATCAGGTTGTAGCAACAATATTTAGAGTCAGCAGATGAGCAAGGTGGTTAAAAGCTACAAAGTATATCTGTAGATACTGTTAGGTTTTAGTTTTTTTTTTGTTTGTTTTTTGCTTTTAGCAAAATGTTTTGCTTTCCTTTTTCTATTGATGTATTTTCAATAGTTTATATTTTAGAAGTTAGCTAGGTTCAATGTGCAGATATGAATATATTGTGTGTTTCTGCATGTCGATATTAAGGGATATAATCATATGTGTGTCTACATGTGTGTGTATATATATATATATATATATATATATATATATATATATATATATATATATACATATATATATATATATATATATATATATATATATAGATATATATATATAGATATGTGTATATATAAACATACCTAGCATGTGTCCTTAACACCTGCCCTACAAATTGTGAACAAAACATACAAATGAGTTTAAAAAATGGAATAGTATATATTTTACTTGTAACTAAAAGTATTAACAATGTCTAGGCAAAAATAATATGGATTTTTTTAATCACCAGATATTTCAGTGTTTCAAAACCACTACTGCAAATGGAATTGTTGATATATGTTATAGCAGCCATCCAGAGACAAAACCAATTACGGCTGTTGGGATCTATGTTTCAGGTATATCCATGTTCACACACACACACACACACACACACACACAGTATAATGTTTCAGTAAAACTCCCCAAGACCTGATATAGGGACTGAGCCACTAAACCCAACTACTTTAACATTCAAATGGAATTGACATAAAAGTTTGCTTCCTCAGCATATATGAACCACAACATACAGAGCTTCATTTAAAATATACTCATATTTGAACAGTTTACACACATCAGCATCAGCAGTAAATTTACATTCTTAGCACTTATACAAATGTTCTTTTGGGTTTTCATAAATATTTGCCTTCTGCTTTTAGGAAAACAGCTATCCTAACATTCCTTGATTTCTAAGAACACCACAAAAAACAGTGAAGGATTATATCAGAATGCACCTGAACTAGGTTGTATGGTTGCCTGAGTGGAGTCTGCTACACTTCTACAATCAAATAATGTTAAACCTGGATGAACTTGTGGATTAGCTTAAGGGTCATATAGTTTTATGGAATTAAACATCACCTTCCTGCTACCCTGCATTTCCAATGATTCACCATGTCCACCTTCTATGATAATGCACCTTTTTACTAAACACTTACATCAGAATGTAAGTTTGCAATTATATTTTTTTTTATCGTGTCAAAATAGACATTGATCATTTATTAAACTACATTGTAAGAATTATAAAGTATTAACTATTATGTAAACTATATATATATCAAAGAACTATTTACAAACTCAGAGTTGAAAAACACATTGACAAAGAGTGCAAGCAATTATAAAAGAAAATGTGATAATATCCGATATCCTCCTAGAAGATCTCTGAATAAACATTTATCAAGAGTGGCCTTCTGTCACTAATTTATGGCAAAACTGAAAATAGAAAATTCAGAAATTTCTTCCAGGGATTATCAATAAATTTAAAGGTGTTGGGGTAGTTGTGCAAAGAGGGTGTATGTGAAAGATCAGAATAAACTTTGACAAAGTGCCCTCCCCTTACTATGATCCACTGATGAAATCCCTTAATTGTAAGGCTTTGGTGTGATTTCCAAGCAGACAGTGTATATGCTCTGAGGACTGCTGAGAGCTGCAAAATCCATCCAACGAAAGTACATATTTGCAAGGAAATAATGATGAGTTAAATTGTCCACATCCTAGAGCACTACCGGGGAAATTCACAGCGATCACTAAGCCACAGAGAAATCATGTTCCATAGAGTAAATAGGTTGGCAGCTCCAGAACTTGTGAGTGGAGGTAGGGTTAGCTACCTTACCAGCTGGACAAATAATTATAGAAGAGAGTCGTTCTTTTCCACTGCTGTTACTGGGTCCCAACAGCGCATATGAAAAAATAAAATCTGCTTCCCAAAGGAATAATCAGACAATAAGTTTGCAAGTATAGCAAATAAAGGAAGGCATGCTTATTGTCTTCTTTCTTTTGCAAAGAAATATATCCCTTATTTCTGTGCTTCAGCTCCAATGAAATCCTGAGACTGTGGACCTGTTTCATCTTAGTTCTGTGCAGCCTGCAAGCAGCATGAGTGCACTATTGAAGATTTTGATCTTACTGTTAGACTGCAGCTTATTAGGGTTACTTGTTGCTAAGCTTTGTCTCTGTCTGTTTTTAGCAGAACTGAGTCTTTTCCACAAGTAGCAATTTGCTGCTGTTTCTTTTTACAATTGTTCTGTAACTCCTAATAAGACTGAGCCATACTGACAACTTTTACAGTCATTGTGCTTTTGTGCCCTGTTGCTGATTTTATTTTACCTAAAAACTTTACCCCAAACCATTTTGCTGTGCTTGACCATCTACTTTATTTCAGAACTGTTATTTTTTATTCACTTTTGTTTTATTTTTCTGAACATCTCATGTTCCTATAAACTGTGTTGCTTACAGCACTGTCTCCTGATATGTTGCATGTATATCTTCCCCTACAGTATCATTTTCTTGATAAACCTTATTGTTCTGTCAACTGACAACCTCTCTACAGGGGCCCTTGTGTCCTCTCTCTAGGTTATGTTATGGCCTTTATCTGCAGTACATTGAATTTTTTACACTGTGGTCATTCTCTGTCTGGATAGACAGCAGCTTGTATAACATTATCCCCGGGATTCATGAACCTTGCACCAGGCGCCAGCATAGCATCGGCGTTATAACGCCAAATATGGCTGCTTAGCGATTCAGGTATGAATGAATTCCACGTGCACTACCGGCGTGCGCCGGACCGTCCCCGCCCCCGGCGTAGGTATGCAAAACACACTGTGTGCGGTATTGCACCATGCAAATGAGGGCAAATAGCGATCCACGAAGCGAGGCGTAGCGTAAGACGCGGCAATGTAAACCAAAAAGCGGTTTACATTTACCCAAACATGGGGACAAGGCTGGC
>NC_056737.1:1857102939-1857107939 GCF_019279795.1 Protopterus annectens
AAAAAAAACTGAAAAACCTACATCAAAATTTTTGAAAATCTACTTGTTGACTTTATGGGATACACGCAGGGCACATTAAGCTACTCCATGGTTGTCAGTACCCAAGTACAACTATGTAAGCATAACACAACCTCCTTAAACATACATTCCCTCACAGAAATAACCAGAGCTCAGCAGATTATAGGTTCATAGGTTCATAGGTGTGTACTAGGCTAATGGCCATGGGGCCTTTACAAACCTAGCCAAAGGATTACCCTGGTATAGTGCCACCCGACCTTAGTTCCCAGTGCCTATGTCGAGTAGAGCCACTGATGTTATCCCTGGGTTGAATTTTCTGTTTCCCATCCACTCATCAAGATTTCTCTTGAAGTGGGTCAGCAAGGTGCTCTGCTTGACATGTATGGAAAGTCTGTTCCATAACATGGGCAGTCTCTGGGTTATGAACCTATCCCTCCAGCATGTTCTGTTAATTGTGGTAATGACGTTGAGGTCTCTGGAGCAGGTGGTGTGGAGGGACTGGTATTTCTTTAGGTGTAGCATTTCTAACAGAGCTGGATCAGACATGTCTTTGTAAGATAAGCAGACATCACCTCTACATAGGCGATATGAGACAGAGAATAGTTGGAGATTTTTGAGTCTGTCCATACAGGACAAATGTTTAAGGCCTAGGATCTTCTTTGTGAGGTACCTTTACGGCCTCTACAGTTGTTGCAGGTATCTAGTGAGGTACATTCCAAATGGGGCATTGTACTCGATGACTGGCTTAATGAGGAAAAATAGAGGGAGGCAATGATCTCTTTCTTCCTGGATGCAAAACCCTTAGTAATGAGATGTGCCACAAAGAAGGACTTTCTGACCACAGTGGCAATGTGGTGATCAAAAGAGAGGTTGCTGTCAACCTGTGTTTTCAGATCTGTTATAACATCTTCTGTGTTCAGTGGACTACCATCAATATGGTAATTCATGGGAACCGGGTTTTTCCCAAAGGGAATGATGACACATTATTTGGCATTGAGCTTAAAGCCATGGTTCTGACACCAGTCGTTGGTCACAGTGAGGCCATTCTGTAGGATGTCAACATAACTTGGGGAGTTAATAATAGCTCCCAACTTGCAATCGTCTGCAAGCTTTGCCACCCAGAGTTCCTTTGTGTTGGTCTGTACTTCAGAGAAGTAGATACCAAACAGTAGAGGGCTCAGGACCGAACCCTGTTGGACTCCACTCATGACTAATCAGCAGTCTGACTTGGAGTCAGCTACTTTCACACTGTGGGTTTTATCGGTGAGCCAGTTTGCAACCTAGTGATATAGGGGTTGATGCCAAGCTTACTGAGTTTTTCTATGATTCCTGAGTGGGGAATGGTATCAAAAGCCTTGGCCAGATCAAGGTAGGCTGTATGAACCACCTTACCTTCATCAACAGCTCTGGTGACTGACTCAAAGAAGTCGATAAAGTTGAGTAGGCATGATAGACCCTTCACAAAACCAAACTGTGTGGGATCCAGAGTTTGGAGATTCTCTGTATCCTTGTCTATTAGGTCCATGATGATGCCTTCCATAGCTTTACATATCAGACTCGTCAGGCTAATGGGGCGATAGTTCCCAGGGTTTGTAGTTGGTCCTCCTTTGTGGAGAGGGATAACAGAAGCAGTGCACCATTCGGCAAGGACAAAGCCTAAGGTGAGACTGTGATTGAACAGAGCACACAGGTGAGGTTCCAGTTCACTCTGTAGTTCATGTAGAACACTACCAGGGATATTGCCTTATAAACCTGTTAGATGTATGTGTGTGTATATATCTATATATAGATATAATAACCATACACGAGCATATATATATATATATATATATATAAATATATATATACTATGTGTGTGTGTGTGTGTATATATATATATATATATATATATATATATATATGTATATATATATATATATATATATATATATATATATATATATATATATATATATATCTATCTATATACACACACACACACCCCCCCACACACACGCATGCACACACACACACATACACACACACACACACACACACACACACACACACGCACACACACACACACACGCACTCAGACACATGCGCATACAAGCACACACACACACACACACACACACACACACACACACACACACACACACACACACACACACACACACACACAGCAAGAGAGGCAAAAAGAAAAATGCCACTGTCAGCACTTGAATGCATTAAGAGCCTGGATTTATTATGGCTGCAAAAAACAAAACAGTTTCACTTAGTTTCCTAAGTATTATTTAAACTCCATTATATCTTACCCAGTTATATACAACAGCCAGTCACATGATTAGCGGCATAATATCTTCACAGCAGTGCAAGGAATAGGAAAAATAAACATGAAAAACAAGTAACTTGCCCCGGGATTCATGAAGCTCGGCGCAAGGATGTCATTAGCCTTGCACCGACCGTGCGGCATAGAGATGGCACAGCAGCACCACATGCATATTAATGAAGGCACGCTGCTGTAATGGCCCCGAGCATAGGAAACGTGCTCGAGTGCAGGGGGCGTGTCCAAGCACTGCACGGAGGTGTGAACATGTCGGCTGCATACGTGCAACCTAAAATGCTGACTAGTACAGCCTGCCTCTAATAGTAATCACTCCTGTCAGTATCCGTGGATACTGAAATGTATGTAAAGCATACAAGACATTTTTGCGAACACCAAAATAAAAAGTAAACACAAAGGCACGTAGCTGAATATTGACTCCCCGTCCCTTGAACAAATTATATTTAAAACCCCGTGCCCATATTCCATTGGAGTGTTGATAGTTATACCAAGTGGAAGTGAAACGCATTGTGTTAGCATGCTGCCAATTGCTAAGCCTAGCCCAATGGTTATGGTTACCACCTGTCTCACATTGTGAGGGGTCAGTCCCCCTCTAGGCAGTTGTGTCCATACCAAAACCATTATAAATGTCAAATGTCCTGCAATTGTAGGATATAATTATGTCCCATATTTTATGTAATAGTCCCATACAATACTTATTTCCATATATAAAATATCTAAATGTTATAAGAAACAGAATAAGCAAGTAAATGAAACAGAATAAGCAACTAAACTGCTACAACATTAAAAGCTTATATTTAGGCATAAAACCAAAGTACTATCCTTTGTACTGACCGTGGGTATGTGTTGGCCTGTAAACTCTGATGTGTGTCCCGCAAATGTTCCATCCTGGTCATATGAAAAGGTGGCAACCCTACCAATGGTCAGAGCATTCGCCCAATATCTGCCCATTCATGGCCCAAGTCGTCCTTGTCAGGACAGCCCAAAGATGAACTGGTATTACCCGGGTCTACCTACAACGTCATGAAAGATAAGTATTTGCGTGTACCTATGTGCATGAAGTACAGCATGTGGATGATCAGAAATGCTAAAGTAGTCCTCACAACCATATTGGTACCAGAGATATGTAGTGTACACAATGTGTTTTGTTGACTGTGCCATGGGCCATCAACTAGAAAAGGGATGGATGGTGTCTGTGGAATATGGGGGTGGGGGGTGACGGGTAATGTAATAATTCGCCAAGGGGAGACTGGGTTGGATGCACAATAGGTGAACTGGAGGTGCACGAGGGAGCAGTGTGTGAATCAGAAAGATAATCAAAGAACAAATATGGAAAACAGGTAGAGTCTTACAAACAATGAAAAATAAAAGGCAGCTGTTGCAAGACAAAAACGACGCTTGGTAGGTGGTAAATCCTTTATAAGCAGAAAACTGCAAATCAAGAAAAATACAGACAATATTCATCCAAGATAAAACAGTGCAAGCAAACACAGCAGTATTAAACGCTTTCGTCTGGTAGATGACTTCCTCAAAATACCAATACTGTATTCTGAGGAAGTCATCTACCAGACGAAAGCACTTAATACTGCTGTGTTTGCTTGCACTGTTTTATCTTGGATAAATATTGTCTGTATTTTTCTGAATTTGGAGTTTTCTGCTTATAAAGGATTTACCACCTACCAAGCATCACTTTTGTCTTGCAACAGCTGCCTTTTATTTTTCAAAGAGCAAATATTCACATCCGCAATACAACCTGACAGGCCATACTGTAGAACACAATCCCTCAAACATATGAACATTAAAAAGTGCGATACACATGTACAGAAACATTACCAGCACATACCCACATAATGGTCTGGCCTGAACTGAGCCATCCAACCCCAACACACCTGGATAATTGAATACCCATCATCCCCTCCACAGCACACCACCCCCCTACTTCCTGAACGTCCACCAAAACCACCCATACTCGGGCTGCTAGATAGGCGCAGCCATATATGCACATAGTGACCCCTACTCATATCTAGTAGACAGTCTCCCCCTAGGCAGTCTCAGGATTGCAAACTATGTATCCCTTGCATGTATAACCCTACCTTATTTTTGTAAAGCCAAAGGAATTGAGGTCATCGGTCCCCATAATTTTTGGATATCTCTCATGGGATAAGTATCTGTTCTAAACATTAGACTTGGTGTCATGACATGATGCCCAGTCCTGCAGACATCTGGACACAAGTTGTATGAGCAGTAGTTGTCCACAAGACTGCTCAGCCTCCAGCTGGTCCTGCAGAACCTATGACCCGGGATTAAACACCTGACCATGATGCACATCTCCCCACATGCATTATTGGGAATATATACCTTACACATTCGCATAGTGGCAGTTGGATATAGGGTGATTAAGGCACTTTAAAGCAGACGTAAGTAGGGTTACCACCTGTCCCACTTTGCGAGCGACAGTCCCTTTTTGGACAGTTGTGTCCTGACCAAAAATAATACAATTGCAAATGTCCTGTGATTGTAGGAAATACTTATGTCCCATATTTCATGTAACAGTTGCATAAAACAGTTATTTTTGTATGTAAAATACTTAAATGTTACAAGAAACAGAATAAGCAACTAAACTGCTACAAGAATAAGCTTTCATTTAGGCAAATAA
>NC_056737.1:1857115439-1857117939 GCF_019279795.1 Protopterus annectens
GATGTTGGGGAAGGAGCATAGGTATGGCCGTTGAGGATAGGTAGGATCACCGAAAAGACAGCATACAGGGTTAGTATATGACACATGTGGGTGGAATACACTCCGGATGGGGATGGGTGTTCGACATTCACAAGCCCATGGGAACAGTGGGATGGAGGTCCCCAGCCATGGGCAATTGTTACTGCACCTACACAGCTGTCACTCCCAGGGGGGCTCCATCCTCAGTGGTGGTACCACCAGAAGGTTGTGCAGAGCCAACAGAGGTTGATGTCTATGGCTGGGCCCCAGATGTGCTAGTGCCCAGTGCCATGGTCAGCTGAAGTGGGACAGGAGGTTCTGCCAGGACCTCCCAACCCATTCAGCCTATGGTGTTGCATTTTAAACCCACATATGGTTTAGTGATAGACAACAACATACAGGATTACCTATGACAGTATGCATAGATATCACAAGCAACCTAACACAACAGATGGTATACATTTGCAGAGGGAGCACAACACATGCATATATACTGCATGCCATCTGTACAATGTGTAGTAGACGTGTGACCGCAGCTATGAACAGTTGCCCATTATTGGCTTGCCACTAGGAACCCCACATAGTGTCTGTCATACCACTGTCTCATGTGACACATGGCCAGTCAGGGATGCGATGACAGTAACACATTCCTATCATCATGTACTGTCTGCAATCCTCACACCATGCTTCTGCTGTGCACACGTGTGGTCAGTGTATAACACAGGAAACAAATGGTTGCACACACTGACCAGTTCACAGATGGCCCTACAGATGAGGGTTCCTCATGAACAGAGTACTGCCATGTCTGTATTATAACATGCAGAATAGCCATTACCACACACATGTTAAACAGGCAGTTGTCTCAATGCAGCATAGCTACACTTACATGCTGTAGTCATGTGTGGCACATCACCCTCCTGTCTTTAGGTTATTTCCCACTGGGGAAAATGATTGAGGTACATCCAGATATCATCTGTGATACCGTGTCAGAACACCACATCCAGGTACCACTCACAGTGACTGTATGGCCAAATAACAACATGGTTCCCTAGATAATGTACTGTGTTTATTATGCGGATGGCTATGGGAACACCATCACAGCTGTACCACATGCAATCAGCTAGAGGAGGACTGCAATAGGTGCAGAGGCCATCACCTGACCAAAACCATCACTAACAATACACATGCTGCTGCTGTGCAGGTGTACTCCTTCACATCCACCACAGAGTGTGTGGGTGGGACAGACAAAGTTCACCATGGAAGGGCTTGGAGACTTAACCATAAGCATCTTCTGCTACACGCCCAACAGTACAGGGGTAAAACTCCTGACTGACTACTCATTACTATTACATGTGCATGACGTTACTACATGTGCCACAAAGGTGACATGTTGCTGTGCTGTAAGAACATATATGTCTGTAGGTGTGTGACATCTGCAACAGAGATATAGTAGACATGCATTAGGTGTGGCATGCATGGCTGTCCACGTGAATGGATGCCATTGTCACCACAACCACTCTCAAATGGACATGCATTGACACCTTTGCCAGGACCACAAATACACAATGTAACTACTTAGTTTGCCACACTGCAGTAATGCACAGGACTATAAGTAACACAGGGGATATCTGGAGGTTCTATGGGCTAGGGCATGTGAAGGTGCTAGACATCTGTTGGTATGCCAGTGAGGGTTATACTGGGAGTGACTGTGGTTGTGAACATCAGAACACACACACAGAAACAGAGTGCCAGTACTGGCATGCAGGTATGCATTGCTTCATGGGTGTGTAGTGGTTGGCTGTTCAAGATGGCTGTATAAGGCTGGGTGAAGGGCAATCCATAGCATGGTGTCACCCAACAATGGTGTGCAGTGCAGGGGTGTAGTGTCTGCAATGTCCCACACAGATGGGTACTGCATTATCTGGCCTGACATCCTGGTTACCAATGTGTATGGCCATAGCTTTGCAATGCATGCCATGTCTCTGTTTGATAGTCCTTCATATAGACATTGCCTGGGATGTGCATGTCCCTCAATACTGTATAGTGACATGTACAGGTGTACCTGGTTTGGCAGATACATGTTGTGTACGCAGCCTGTTATCCCCCGATATGCCAATACTGGCCTGGTGTGGTGAAACCACCTCATAGTGAGCAGGTCGACTCTGCACCTGCATGGATAGTATGATACAGGTATTCCATGGTGTCAGTGGCATGGGTCCATACAGGGCACATGTGTACAGCATTGTCTGGCCTCTGTGGATCACATTTGATGGCACCACATATGTTGCAGGCATTCAGTGTGGAACACAGTGAAGGCACAATGTCCGCATATATGTGCCTATTGTACCGCTGTGCAGAGTGCCATGTCCTCTGCAGGCCACTGGATTCACACCATGCCTACTATCTGTCATCAATGTGCATGGTACTAGCAACATAGCAGGATATCCTAGGCAAGTTTGTTTGTGCATGGCACATGGGTGCA